>NW_028324309.1:4325000-4402500 GCF_058129835.1 Hydra viridissima | reverse complement strand
GATACCATGAATAAAGATATGTTCCATATTTTATTTGAAGGCAAATTTTTTCAGCACAAAAATTTCTCGTGCTCATTTTTTTCCATCATATTAAGCTTCAGCTTAGCTAAATAAGCTTCCTTTTTCTTTTCCAAATCTTCTAGCCTAATAAACCTCTCTAATCTCCCACTGCTGATATTTGTTAGAATGTAAAAATTGGAAAACAAGTGTTTTTGTTTTTTTGTTTTTTTTTCATATGAACTCTGATGATTTGCAAATGGGAAGTTTAAAGTGTATGCTGAATACATGAACTGTTTGTCAAAAGTAAAACCTTTTCATGTTAAGACCAAAAAAAAAAAGTAATAATAAAACATACTAAACAGACGCATACTCAGTTTGACATACCCATCTGGTTTAGAATTCTGTGCAATCTATATCTTAAAACATGTTACATGCGAAATCAAATTTTTTCCCAAATATATCATATGTAAAGCCCTAATATTCTAAAAAATCAAAATTATTGAGAACTACTGCAAATAGTTGAGGCTAAATCACCTGTTTGAAAGAAAATTTTTAAAAACTTTGCAACCAACAAGGGTTTACAAATAAAAGATTTTTCATACAAAGTTTGTTATATTGTTTTTTTTCTAAATTTTTTAAAATTGTTTTTTCTTAAAGACTGCAAAGTTTTTGAAAAAAATATTTTGAAAACTTTGCAGTCAACAAGAGTTAACAAAAAAAAGTTTTTTATTGTAAAGTTTGTTGTATTTTAGCTAAATTTTTTAAAATTCTTTTTTCTTAATTCTATTTTTTTTTAAATTTCTTGTTAAGGAAACTGGAAAATGTTAAAATAAATTGTGCTAAACTAAAGAAAAATACAAAAAAATATAAGGAAAATGAAAAACCTCAAACAGTTTCAAAAACAATTTTTAATTACAATCTAAACACATACCTCATCAGGATCGTTATACATTTGGGAAACTTTAAGTATAATAGATGCACAACTGTCTTCAGTGTACCCAATAAATGATTCAGAAGGTTCAAACTCATGTCTAAAAAAGATTTTATCTAAATCTTTATTCTTTAAACTTAACTCTGAAATGAAAAACTGAACAAATTTTAGACTTACAAAACAATGGAAAACAAGAGAAAGACTTACGTTGATGATTTTAAGCAAGAAAAATCAAAAACCCATTTTTTAAGCCTTTCTGCCACTACTACTTGAAAAGGTTTCATCCCATTCAATATTGTTAAAACATGCTTCTCTAGTCTATTTATAAGAGGTATTGGGAAGGTGTTGTACACATTGATTTTATCTGCAATCACTATGAGCCTAAAAAAAATTAGATAATCACTTTAAAAAATATTTACTGAGCAGGAATTGAATAAAATTGTTTCACAATATCCTTTTATAAAACATATTTGAGATAAACAAAACTATTTTCATCGCATTCATTATTTTCTTAGTTGTGATACCAACTTAGAGTTAGCACCACACTTTACTTGTTCATGTTCACTCCAAATAAAATAAAATAAAATGTGTTATATTTATAAATAAAATTCACACTTCAATTTACATATAACATAAAATCAAACTTTAAAATTACATATTTTCCTTAAATAGAAGTGTCAATATCAAGAGTATTGTATGTAATTTATAAATATAACACATTTAAAAAAAAAAAGGTTTTAGTCAAAATTTACATGTTAAATGCTAAATCAATTTTTTCCCCAAAGTTAAAATAAGTACCAACCATATTGTTTTTGCAAAAAAAAGAAGGAAAATCTATCAAGAATTTATAAGACAGTATAAAAAGTTTTATAAATAATCTCACCGAAAATCTTCATGCACTCTGCATTTAACTCGGTGAGTTCCGATGCCTAAATCTACATAGTTCTTTCCTCCAAGAGATACATAATACTAAAAATTTTAATGAAATATCATTATATTGAAGGGATTTACATTAATACATTGACAGTTAAAATTGTAACATAAAAAATAGTACACACTCCAATATTCAAGGGGTTAAAATTTTTAGCTATTTTAAAGCAGCATTTTTGTACTATTCTCTTTTCTACAAAAATTAAAAAAGCTTGTGCTTTGTTTACAAAAACAAAAGCAGTAACTTTAAAAAAAAATTTAAACTTTTAGATCTTTCAGAACATTTTAAAAAAACCTTTTAATTAGTAAGAAATCTAAGCTGCTAAATAAGCAGTTTAGAATTTTAAAATCAGGAAACATGATTTTAGATTTAAGTAGAACTATATACCTAGTCCCACTATAAATACCGCTACACAAACTTGATGAATTTTGAAATCTAAAAAAATCAGCAAAACCTCTGAAAGTTTTTTTTGGGCAATCTGCATTCCTATGTGGTATTATTACAACCAGTAAGTCAACGTGTATGAAGCAGTACACATGGAATGGGGTGATAAGGAAAATTGCATTGTAGCAACCAAATTACATAGAGTTGAGAAGAAGCCAGGAAACAGCTTGAATGTTGCACTGTGAAAAAGTATTGAAGATCTGCAAAGAAATGGTTGCCTACAAACTCTAGCATCTGTGATGCTTTTGAGAGGCATCTGGTATGAAGGCGCTAGACTATGGTTTAAACACACAAAACAAATATCATTAGATATTGTAGTCAGTGTCAATGGACATGGACAGGAGAAGACATTATCAAAATTTAAAGAGAAGAAAACTATTGTTGAAGACTTCAGTGGAGAGTTTTCCCATGGATATTATGCAAGCTACCATTAAGAATCGGCCATCATGCATGTATAAAAGCAAAGGGAGGGCAGTTTGAATGAAAAATTTATTTTCATTTATTATGATACAAGAGTAAGTACAACAAAAGAAAATATCATTTGTAAGAGTCGCTAATTTTTATTACAATCCAAAAACTTTATAAACATATTTATGGGAAGATAAATTCAAAAATAAAGTTCAAATATTGGAAAGTATAAATTAAAATGTAATTTAAACATTTCTCAAAATCTGCTTTCTGATGTTAAGCAGACTACTGAAAAGACTACTTATAAACTGCCAAAAAAAACCATTAAAACTCATAAAAAAATTGTGTTGACAATTTGTTTGCTACAAGACTTATTAAAGCTTTTTGTTTTATTTTAAATTAGTTCTATTAACCATTTCCTAAATTAATAATATGCTTTCTATTAATGCATTAGACAGGACTTTGTATTAAGGCAACCTAAAATATTTGGCTGCAAAGTAATTTGATAATAAAATTTACCTGGTTTAATGTATCATAAAGACTTTCATATAGATTTTCCATATTTAGCAAAACAACCCTAGTGCCTGTCTCCATGCAAATCTTTATTCTATTGATATCGCGACAAACCTTTAAAAATTGAATTACATTATAAATACTATTTACAGTAAAAAAAAATCTAACTTTCAAAAAAGCAAATAATCTATTGCATATAATTATAAACTTCATTACTTACCTGAGTAAACTGCTGGTCTTTTGGAAAGCTACTTCCGAAAATGACACAACTTTTTTTATTGCCTTTTATATAATGTTGCTCAATGATTGGCAAAGCAGCATAATCATCAGTCATTAAAAGAAGATATCGAGAGCTTAAACAGTGTGTTTTTTCCAATTTTTCAGAAGACTTTCGATTTTCATAACAGGGACAATTATCAGCAAAATTGTCAGCTATCAACTGCAATGCAGATACATCTGCATATGGAAGTTCATTCTAAATTGAGGTTAATAAGTATGACCTATTAGTGTACAGGTCTGTAGCTTTTCAATGCAAATCATTTATGAAGTATAGTTAAAAGCATTTACTTTTTACCTCGAGTAATAATGTAGGTGGCAGAAATGATTTAAAGATACTCCATGTGTCAAGTTCCTCAAGTCCGCTAAAATTTCTTCTAACTGCATGCTCAATATCTGAGCATGGGGGAATATTTTGATGCTTTCGTGCAAAGCAAAAAACCAACTTTAACAAACTGAAAAATTAAACATATGTTAAAAATATGAATGCAAAACTGTATGCAATATTAACTGTTTCTACTTTTTATAAATGCCATAAAAATTATTTGAATCATATTTTAAAATCAGTGCTTTGTACCACAGAAAATCCTTATTATTTATTGATATTTTTTATATTAGATTTAAAGCTTTTTTAATGACATCACAATCAACGCTATGAGCTAAAGATTCTGAGGAAATTGAAACAGTATTTAAATAAAAAAGAATAAAATTTTATTGTTTTATTATACAAAAATTAGTTATCAAGGAAAAATGTTTTAAAAAGCATTTTTTAAATAACTATTTTGAAATTAGTATTAGGTTCTAGAAATATCTAAACTTTTATCATAAACTTTTCAGGAATGCTTTTATTTGTATTTTTCACCCTTGTCATTAAAAAAAATATTTACAAAACTGTCACCTATAGAAGTCTCTCAAGCCAAAGAACTCTTCTTTTCTGTACTTTTTCAAAATATAGCATTCAATTTGTTTGTGGTATACATTTAAATATCCTTTTGTAAGAGGTTCAAACAAAAATGCTATCTTCCCAAAAACAGGAGTATCACTGGAACATATATCTCTAAAAAGATAATTATCTGTATAAATGTTAAAATATAGCTATTTGCATTAGTTTTGGGACAGATTTATTTATTTTTCTTTGAAAAGCATCAGTTTCTCACAAAAAAAACAATGATCTTGTCTTAAAAGCAGCAAGAACCAGCACAGTTATTGCAGCAAGATTAATAACAGATTGAAAATTTCTTTTGGTAGCTTTTCCATTTTTTATTATCTGTATAAATGTTAATATAATAGTTAATTATTTGTATGAAATTCCCTTTTTTTTGTATTATATACTCTTCTGTATTATATAATAATACAAGAGGAGAGCATTATTAATATATACTTCTAATAATAATTAGTATAGCATTTAATGCAATTCAATGCACTATTCCTATTTAAATAAAATACTTTATTGAAGTTAGTTAATTGCCAAATTTAACCTCATCTAATGGATCTTACTGATGTATTTGAGTCGTATTCTTTTCATGGAAATTAAATATTTCAGATAAAATTTTAATTTGTATTTGTTTCCTTTTTTTTAGAAAAGATTCACGCCAAAGTATGTTTATTAATAATTTTATGTGAATTGGAGTAATAGTAATACGTAATAATAATAAGCTCAAATTGCTTTTATGTGAATCAGAGTATTAATCTATGATTTGTGTAAATGTTAACTCATCAACTGTGCAGAGGTTATATATAATAGAAGTTAAATTATTGTTTGGTAAATACAAATTTTAAAAAAAGATTTTTGATGTGGCTTTTTTTATGTTTAATGTTTTTATGTTTAAAATGATGTGTAAGTCTATAATGTTATAATTTTTGCTATTATAATTAATGCAAAAAATACTTTGTTTTAGGGTTAATGAAACAATTTTAGAAATAAAAATCAGTTAATGTGTAAAATAAATAGAAAAAAATTGGATTAAAAATAGTATGCTACTTATATTTAATGCAATAACTTTAGGTACTTTTATTCATTTTTAGATATTGTTTTATGTGACTTGTAAAAATCCATCATTTTAAGTTAGTAAACTGTCTCAATTTACCAAAAAAGCTTAAGATAAAACTTCTCATTTATTTACATTTTTCTGTCCAACTTTTCACTTCTATTGATGCTTCATGTATCATGCATAGAAGTCTTGTTTTTTATTATTTTTTTGCTAGTTAAGTCTTAAATCCTAAAACAGTTTTTTTTAATTTCATTTTTAGTTACTAATTTCTGGTTTTGTTTTTTTCATTTTAATATAAGAACTCAAAGAATATCTTTATATGGATTGCTGTTTAATATTAGCTTTAAATGTTAATAGAAAATCATCCAATATTTTCTATCCACACATAAAAAAAGTATAGAAGAATTATGGCAATTATTTACCTGGCTGTATGGACTAGTTCTTCCAGATCAGGCTGACCTCTGTAAAGCATAATACCTCTATTCATTTTAGCAGGATCAAGAGACCAATTAGATATGCCAATAAAAGCTACTCTCTTGTTCTTCAGAGAAGAACCATCTAATGTAAGGTCTTCAGAACCATCAGTTCCGTCTTCTAACAATGGATGAAGTGCCTTTAAAGGCATTCGAGGAGAGTCTTCTGCTAAACCAACTTCATCTAAAACTACAACTGATGCAAATGTCTCAAGATCTTTTCCCTCTTGAAATCGACTGCACTGCCTGAATGTGTTTATAATTCCTTCTGCTGTTGAAAGAGGACTACATTGATATGATGACATAAAAATCTAAAGCGGTGACAACTCAGAATATCAAATAACTATAATTTGAAAAGCACAAAAATATGCAATTAACTACTTTTATTTAAATGTATTTAGAATAAACTATTAACATCAATGGTTGCAGCAGTAATCTTAGTTAATTGCTTATATATTTTTGATACCAATTAAAAGGAGTTGTTATCAAATAGTGCAATTGGTCAACAAAAATATTACTTTTACAAATTTTAATATCAAAACAAATTAATCTAAAAAAATCAAAGAAAGAATCAAAGAAAAGTACCTGCTTGAAACTTTTGAAAAGATGAGATTTAGACATGTTTCCTTGCATGCAGTCTTGAACAATGGATTTTGCCAAAGATTTAGAACTTCCCGGTTTTCCAACAACAAATAAAGGAATGCGCAACTCAATGCAAACAACCATCATGAAGACATTTTCACACAACGCTTCATTTTGTGCTATGTTATCTTCAAGCTCTATTTCATCTAACAATTTCTTCTGGAGGCTAAATTACCAAACGAAAAATTGATGGAAAATAATACACAAATCTAATTCAAACCTATATACATATATCAATGAGGCTTGTGAATTGGTGGAGAGAACAATGGCATTTTAGAACTTCTAGAACTCCATCATGTTCTCCATTGAATCATAATTTGCATTATTCTCAAACAGTGAAAGGGTGTGGGTAGAGAGACTCTACAGCCAAGTATTTGAATCCAAAAAATTTTAGCCAACAATGAAGTATGGTGACTTCTCAGATATGGTTTGTAATATGTGGCAATGTTTGGTCAGAACTATCAGAGTTCAAAGGTAATATCATTTCCTTAAATATGTTTCCATATTGCAGGAAGGATTCCTTCCAATATTCTCAAGTTGTAGGTTTTAATCAGTCACCTGATATGAATTCCATCAAATATCTGGGCAATAACTTAGAAACTTAGTAAAAAAAAAAAAAAAGAAGCCATCATCAAAAACAGAATATTTAAGATTATTGCATGAAACATAACAAGAAGTCCCTCATGATGATATTCATAAGTAAATTTCTAATATGCCTAAAAGGGTTCAAACATTGAAAAATGCAAACAAGATGTCAACTATGTAGTAATTATTCACATTGTAATCATTTTAAAAATTTTTATTGTATCATTTGCCATTTTCAATAAAAGTTTTTATTAACTTGCCTTTTTTTTTTTTTTTTTATTGAAAACAAAAGTTTGATATTTAAATATCTTTTTTTTAAAATATCTTTTTTTTCTCTCTCTCTCTGTTATGTGTATAAATTATATATAACAAGTTGCAGAATATTATCAGCCAAAGTGTCATTACATAGTTTACACCACTGAATATTGATGAAAAAAAGTTTTATATTGTAACTCAACAAGAAAAAAAAAACAACACTTTAATAGATAAAATTTTATTGCTGTGCAATTTGATTGTAAAAAGAGCAAGAAATTTTTAAAAAGCTTTTAGCAGCAAATTGAGAATTAAAAAAACATAAAGTTTAAAATATTTTTACCTTCCAACTTTGTCTTTAATTTCTTGTGCACCATTTTTTAACATAAATTGACCAGTAAAATACTTTGCTATGTATTCTCGGTATGAATCTCTGTCTTCCAATTTTGCAATATAGCAAACACTTAATGAGTAAATCAGTGCCAACTGCAACTTCTTGTAATAATTAGACTAAAAACAAAATAATTTATGTAAAAAACTAAATATCATTTGTTTATCTAGTGAAAATGGTATTACTTAGACAAAACCATCAGCCCAAAAAATTCAAATTACTGACCAATCAACTTACCAAGTCAGAATTTAAATTACTAAAAACTTACCGAGTCATAACTGTTGTTTTCAAATAACTCCAGCCTCTTGTAAAACCAACTTGTTACCAACAAAGCCCTCTCCACATCTCTCAAACTGACAAAGCTACACTCATCCTTAGAAAAAGCGTGAGTTTATTTATGAAAAGATTAGCCAAAATTCAAAAAACAAAAATATTGAAAACTGATCACTTTGCCTATCTAACTTAGTTTTGAAAAGAGTAACAACCTTCTTGTTTAACAAAAGTTTGACTCAAAAAAGTAAGTCTTATCAAAATTAATTTTATATAGAAAAGTTCAAATTTAACTGTATTTTAAAAATTGAGCATGCATTTTGGGGAATTTTGTTATAACAACAATAGATAAAACATTAATTGCTAAATAATATGACAATTTTTCACACTAAATTCCTGCTCCATGCCCTAAAAGTAGCTTACCACTTACAAATTTTTAGTTTAGAATAGAGGGGACAAGCTTTCACGTATTTTGAAAGGTAAACTAATTAACTGTAAAAATATCAGATAATAATGCTCATATAAGTATTTATCTGAAAGCATAATTTTTAAAGTAGATAATGATTGTCTTGATTAAATTTAAAATGTTTTTTTGCTGTTATAAAGATGAAAAATTTTTTCAGTGGTAAATATATTTTAAGCATTTTTATTTGCATTGAGATGTAAAATGTAAAGGAGGAATTTGCTTTTCTTTCTTAGCTTCCTCTGAACTTGAATATTTTGAACTTTATGTTTTTATATGTAATCAAAGCTACCAAGTTTAGCTTGCACTTGCACATTCAAATTTGGAAAATAAAACACCAAACCTAGAAATAGACAATTGACATACCTTTTGTTTCCTCATATAGGCTTGAGATGCTGCAAGTACATGAACAATTAATTCAAAAAATTGATTATTGTTTGGTAACTTTCTTTCATTGATCTATGCAAGGAATTTTATGATAAATCACAAGTTTTTAACAACAGCAGGCATTTTTTTCTTTGTGTATATTTTAATTAAAAATACATGAAAATTTTTTGAAGCAAAGTTGCATGAAATAAAGATCAATGAAAATCTGGAAATTAAGATACTGATTTTTACATATCGTAAGATGATTTGTCTCGTATAAGCTTCTTCAGTATCAGCATCCAATTGACCAAAGTCCCAAACAAGAGGAATCATACTCTTTGGTAAAGGATGCACTCGATAAACCAGTTGTCTTAAAGGTATATCACCTAAAAAAAAACAACTTTTTTTTAGATTGGAAATATGTGGCCTAATTTGAAGCCTCATTTAAATGTGTTATCTTAAAAAAATAATTTCTAAAATATTTATTATAGCTTTACATATTATGTGTACAATTTCAAAACCAGTATTTTAACAAATAGTAAATTACTTAGCAAAAACAACTTTTTAATAAATTGTTTAAAAGAATGTATAAAAATATAAATATCAAGCCTACAAGTTTTCTTCTAAAGGTCAAGTTACTCAAGCAATATACATTTTTTGTTTATAGGTTTATAAGACGAAGATAATCAATATATACTTAAATGTTCTGTTCATAAGATCTTTTGTTATAAGACCTCATGTTTCGTTTAAAAGATCAAGATACTCAATCAATACTTAAATGTTCATCTTTTATTTGATGTTTGTAAGAAATGTTCATCTTTTATTTGATGTTTGTAAGAAAAATTAGGCTTTAAAACTTTGCTTTTACAGAATGAAGTGTTAATTAATGTGAAAGCTAAAGTTAACATTATTTTAGATATGTATCAAAACATTTATATTCTTAATGTAATTGTTTAGATACATTAATAATATAATTGATATAACTTTTTATAAAATGATTAGTTTTTTTAATTATTACCCTTGTTTCAAATGTTGATTTTTTAAAAAACTTAAGTTAAAGAATTTGTAGTTCATAAAGAAATTTTCACTTCATTACTTTTTTACTTGATTGTTAACAAAAAAAAATTACCAATTTTTTCGTAGGTAGACTTGGCATTCACATGGTATCCTAATCCAGCAGATTCTAACTTTTTTATCATGTTTTTTGAATGCCTTAAAAACAAAAGCTCTATTTCAAATTCTAAAACTAAGAATATTAAAATAAAACTTGATTCCTTTTAAAGATCATTTGAGTTAGACAAATGTTTACAAAACACAAGTTTATTTTAAGCCACAAACTAATTGGTTTATTTACAATTCTTGCCATAGAATTTAGATTTTATTTTGAATTTTAATCACTTTTTGTTAAAATTTTGAACTAAGACTACATAGCTTACTTCTTGTATGGGTTACAAGCAGCAATTATTTCAAGTCCACACTCTGCCAATCCCAATGGTTTACCATCAGCTCTTTTATCAACCATAATTTCTTTGATTAGTCCAATTGCATCAGATGTATTTGCTTCATCAAAAAACAAAATTGTATTTAACTTGTATTTATCATAGTTCTCCTTTGCTAAAGATTTTGCTTGATTAATTCTTATCAAAATATCTTGGTGAGTCACACCTCCATGGACCTAATTTAGAACAAAAGCTTTATTAAAACTTGGGTATTCAGAGTAACATAAGTTAAATAAAATTCATTTAAAAAAAGGGTTACAAACTAACCCAGGAATTTTACTACGAAATAAAATATACATACAGGCAACAATTATGTCAACTTAATGTATAATTTTGTCTCCTATTTTTAACTGAAAAGGTTAGTTTAATCTTTTATAACCAGTGTATAAGCGAAATTGCATTTTTTACAAAACTATATTTTGTCTGCTAACATTCTTAAAAACTACTTTCAACTCATTCTAAATTGCTTCAATCTCTTCTTATACACTGGTATATATGGTATAATTAAATAAAATAATAAAACTTAGTTTCTAAAGCTAGAAAACTAAATGAACCATTTTTCAATATATGCATCCTACTATCTGCTTGCTTGTACTTGTAGCTCATAAAAAAGAATTAAAAAAGAAATTAATGTTTAAATTATAATCACAAATGGCTTTTAAAAGTTAATTATCTAAGAAAAGTGGTAAATCAGATCATTAAAAAAAAAATCTAAAACCTTCTGTTAGTTCAAGAGACCTTCAACTGTTTAGAGCTCCATTACTAGTGAACATATATATTTGATTTATTACAATTAAAACCATCTCCATAGCCTTAGATTTATTTGTTTTGTTTAATAAAAATGGTTTTCATAAAATCTTATATTGTTATGAAATTGTAAATGTTATATAACCAGAAGCACAACCTTCACAAGCAACATGTTTTGTATTCCTGTCTCTCCAGCTCGAAGAGCACACATGAATTTAATTAATTTTGTTTTACCACATCCAGTTTCACCCATCATTATGACTGGAATCATGCATCTAAAAAACAATATCTAAAATTTAACAAAAATAAAAAATATTTTTTTAACTTTATTTTAATAAATAACAAAAGTATTAAACTGTAAAGCTATATGAACCTTAATCGCATGTGAATGGCTAGTATTTTCTTCATGTTATCAATAGTTAGCTCATATGAAGGGTCTGGGTCAAAACAATTCACACCAAGTACACAACAAAGTATTTCTAATTTTTCTTTTCTAAATAACAAAAGTGAAAAGAAGATGATGACAAAGAAATAAAAATGTGCTGGAGAGGACAATAAACAAAAAGAAATTAATACAAGCAAACAAAGTTAAGTAGAAAAAAAACAGAAGGGAAAAATGTAGTTTAAATATAATTTTATAAATATTGAAAAGAAAAATGTACCGAGATAAAAGTTTGTAATTGGTGTTTAAACTGCCCCATCTAGCTCCATGCATCTGACGATTAATGTCAGCATAAAGTTCTTTTGACATTATACCCTGCTTTATGATGGTTCCACGGTCTGGATCCAATAAATTGCCTGATACATCAACATTGAATCCAAAAAATGTCATGGTGACACGGTCTTGATTGAAAAACAAATAAGGGTGGGAGCTTGAGAAAAAAAAAACAATCACTATGATCAAAAAATAATTCAAAATAAAACATTTAAGGAAAAAGTTTTAGTCCTCTTTCACATAATATAATTCACAAAACATTTCTAATTCATTCATTACATTGATAGTTAAGAATTTAACCCCTGATGATCAATTTTTTTAAAAAGAGTCCCAAAAAAATTATATCTTTTTATGAATATATTATTTAGTAAACAATATTTTTTCATAATACTTGAAATAAAAACAAAGAAAAAAAATTATACCTATGAAAAACAAGATTTTTATTTATTTTATCACTAGAGTTAATTCAATTATGGTTATTATATTTAGTTGCAGGAAAAGTTTTATTGGTTTTATGTATGCTATTTTTGTCTATAAACAAAGTTTTATTGGTTTGATGTACTCTATTTCATTACATAGCTTTCAATGCAGAATTGAACGCTCTTTCTAATGATGCTATTCACACTTGCAGTTATATTTTCTTTGTTTCTTAGCAAATTGCTATACAATCTCATTGGATAATTTTTGGTCAATTTTCTTGTATGAGTTCATATTGGGACAAAGTGCTGACAAGATGACTGAAAAAATTAACCAGGCATTTAGGCTCAATAGTGTATGTAAACATACTATTCAGCATAGGTTCACAAAATTTCATTCTGAAGATATCAGCCTCTATGATGAGCTCTGTTGTTACCAACCTACAGTAATCCAGGACAAGGATCTGAGGACTGTGATGGAAACCAACCCTTTCTAAATAGTTTGGGGGATTGCAGCAGAACTGGTAGTCAGTCAACAAGATGGTTTGAAACAATGGGAAAGGTGAAAGTGGATGCCCCACAATTTGAACAATTGACAGAGCTTGTCACATTATTAGGTTTGTTTTTCTTTGCTTATATGCAACAAAAACAACCTTTTCTTAGACCAAATCATGATGCAAGATGAAAATTCTGTACAATAACTAGGGACAATTGGGACAGTGGTTAAACGACAACAAGCCCTCCAGGCACTTTCCGAAGTCAAACATCCACCAAAAAAAAGACTATGGTTACAGTATGGTTGTCTGCAGCCAATGTGATCTATTATAACTTCTTTGAACCAGGCCAAACCATTACTGCAGAATCCTGGAGAGTTGAAGCTGACAAAATGTATGGAAAATTATGAAAGAAGCAACTGGTATTGGTCATGAGATGAACATCAAAGTTCTGCCTCACCTATCATACTCCCCAGACCTTGTGGCAACTAACTACCACCTTTTCTAGTACTTCAGTAACTTTCTTACTTATAGAATGTTTGCCAACCAGGACCAGGCAAAAATGGCCTTGGTTAACTTTATTGACTCCTGAGCACCAAAATTTTTTCCTGACAGAATAAATCTACTTTTTTCTTATTTGCAAAAGTTTGCTGATTTAATTGTTCTTATTTAAACTGATTTGAGAAAGTATTACTAATGTTATTGAGTGTTAAAGTTTACCTTTTAAAACCAACAAGACTTTTCTGACAGCCTAATAGTTTTCAGAAAAGTCTTCTCAGTTTTTGCATCAACACTAAAAAGTATTGACACTCAAGTTAGTTTGAGTGTGTGTTAAGGGATTATATATATCATCGCAGATTTATACTGTAGGCCTTACCACCGTGCAAACAGCATATCTGACTGGGAGCCTATTTTTTAAACAGCGAAATAGCAGAAAACTAATAAATTTGGTTTGGTAAATTTATATTAAACCCAACAAACATATAGATTTTAAAAAATTACAAACTGAAATTAAAACAAAAGCTTTCTTAACTTGTAACTTTTTCTTAGATGACATCATAGTAGTAAAAAAAACATGTATGTATGTATGTATGTATGTATGTATGTATGTATGTATGTATGTATGTATGTATGTATGTATGTATGTATGTATGTATGTATGTATGTATGTATGTATGCATGCATGTATGTATTTATGTATGTATGTATGTATGTATGTATGTATGTATGTATGTATGTATGTATGTATGTATGTATGTATGTATGTATGTATGTATGTATGTATGTATGTATGTATGTATGTATGTATGTATGTATGTATGTATGTATGTATGTATGTATGTATGTATGTATGTATGTATGTATGTATAGTCTTATATAATTAAATTATATATTTCAAACCAAATAGTGTCTCTCATGAAGGTATTTTTTGGTAAGGATTCATTTAATAATTTAATTGAACATTTTTTGATAAAACTTCAAAAAAAATTTTTTGTTATTAATGAGGTTTTTTTGTGCAAACTTAAAACCTTCATTTCAACTTCCTCCAAAAATTGTTCTTTTTGATAGCCTTAACTTTACCTATCACTCTTTTTAACTTTTTTTACTTCTATAACTTCTAATGATCCAAAGGTGATCAAAAATAATACCAATTATGTATTATAACTAATATTTTGAAGATCACACCGTTTACATTACATTTCTTTTTAGTCAACATATTACTAATAAATTGTTTACTCTATTTATACAAAATTTAAAGTTGCTAAAACAAAAATAGATTTTTAATAGTCCCCATAAGTCTATGATATATGGCACGCTTATGGTAATTTGGCACAAAAACACACTGTTACCACAACAACGCATAATTATTGGATTGGCATGCAACTCCATTACGCCAAATTACCATAAAATAATTTTGACGTAAATTTCTTCCAATCATTTTATACTATTACTAATGTAAAGTGCAACAGCAACTGCAAAGGATAGTAATGTAGGAGATACTTAAAATGTAAAAATGTATCAAACAAAACTATTTGATTATTCTAATCTTCTAATGTTGCTTTTTTTAACAAATGAGTTACAGGATAGCATAATTTACTTACAGTTTTGTAAAACTTATATCTATGAAGCGATTTATTTTAATGCAAAAAAAATTGCATTAATACTTTTGTAGATTAATAGTTTTTAGGTAAACTTTAACATTTAAATAAATTTAACAACAGCAGATTAGATAAGTATCTAAACTATGGAACCCATAAGTTTTGTTTAAATATTCAACCAGCCTGCTCCATGCAATCATTTATTGAAAGCAAATCACTAGTGTAAAAACCATAAATGTAACAGTTGTATAATAGTGATGAACTAAAATATGAAAACTGAACAAACCTGTGTTCCCATCTTCTTTTCAGTTCAATCATAATTTCATTCTCATTATAAAGATCATCCAATGAAACTGACCGAGTTGAGAAGTCCTAAAAAGTCGATATATTTTTTGGTATTTAAACAAAATGAACCTTTGCTAGAACAAAGGTTCTAAAGAGTTTTTCAATTTTAAACTCGATTTTTATGGAAAGTTTTAATCCTACTTAATTTAATTTCTCTTCATTCAAAAATCTTATTAAGCCTTTTAAAAATATATATTTACTATTTATTTATCTATTACTATTTATTTATCTATTAACTGGAAAAAAAGACGAAAAAAAGAAAATTATCTAAAAAAGCTTTATTTGGAATGTAAGACTACTTAATTTACTGTTCATTGTCTATAGTGACACTTGAGGACCCCCATGGTGGAGGGTAGAAGGGCTAAAAAAATTTAATTTAAATGACTGAAACTGCTGATTACTGCATTTTTAGACATTTAGGCAACCATATGTGATAAGACAATTATCCTGGAGATTATCTCACAGAAAGTAATTTTATTGGCTATGGTGTAACATGGATTTTCTTACTTTTATTTTATCATGCCCTAATATTTTTTTTTTAAGATTTAAATCAAAAAATTTGTTATGCTCTGTTGATAAAAGTTGAAGGGAAGTTAAGGAGGAAATTTAAGTATTTTGTCTTTTTTGCCAACAAGTTTAAACTAAGGCATATTGATTTTTAACTTTTATTAATTAAAAGCTAAAGCATCTAAAAAGGTTTTTATTTAAAAGACTTAAAGCAAAACTCTGCACAAGCTTAGATCATTAGTAACAAAAAAACTGAGATGTTTATGGAAAAAATAAGAAAAATTAAAGAATTTTTAAATATATTACCTGAGCCATTTCTAGCAGAAAACTAATGACAAAAATTTTAAATCCACGCAAATCTTCTGCACAATAAATGCTTGTAAAAGCACACTGTTCACAGTCAATAAGTTGAGTATTGAAAAAGTGCATGAAATTTCTTACTTCATTCCAACAAGGGTTTTTTACACCACAATATCTAAATTTGATAAGCAAACATCCAAAATAAAATATTTTGAATTCTTAATTTAAGGTTAAACTTTAAAAATCTAAAAAACCTTGGTTCTTAAAATATGAGACCTTAGTTGCTAAAATAAGTAAATGTTAACTTGATTTACTTTAACAGTTAAACAAAAATTTTATTAAAAAAATATTATTTATTTTTTTAACAAAATATTAAATCTTATTTCCTAAAATAAATAAACCTTAATTTCAATTACTTTAACAGTATGTTCAAACAATCTTTCTGGTTCATCACAAGACGAGTCGAGTTGTAAATGAAACTGTTCAGCAAGGATTTATTAGTATCATACAAGTTTAAGTACTGGCAGACTCGCTGCATAACAGGTTTTGTATGTTCTTCAGTGTCATGCCAAACCATTTTTTGAAACTCTAGATCAATATTTTTTTTTTAAACCACATAAAACAATAAATAATCTTTACTTCAAAATTTTTTGCAAATATATATATGTCAAAGCTTTAATTACATAAAACAAATAAACTATAAATAATATGTGTACATGTATATCTACTAAATAAACAGATACTTTAGTTAAGTAAAACATTAGTTTTTATTAAAAATAAGTTTTACTACACCTTTAAATATTACTTAAATAAAAATAGCACATTAACAATGATTTTTATTACCATTAAATTCATGATCCTATATTGAAGTCAAAAAGCATGACTTTAAGACTAAAAAAGCATGCAAAAAAAAAACATTGAGGCAGTACTTTACCTTGGCCATGGAGAACTTGAAAAACCTCAAGAGGAGAAAGACACATAACACAAGGAAGCATATTAGCAACTACACCAAAACCAAGTGTTTCTCTAACATCCTAGAAATACCTTGATAATTTAGTAATAAAAAAACCAAACACAAAAACTTATCTTGAATAAAATTCTACAAATATTAAGAAAAATAGTTGACAGTTTGGTTTCAAGTAGGATACAATAATCCAATCATCAAGACAACAGCTTACAATTTTTTAAAAAATTAAAATACATTTATTGATAGTTGAAACAAATACACATTAAAAAAAAATGCTTGCTGCAAAAGCACATATAATACAACTTAAAAAAGTTAATTTTGTCTATGCATATTATATTTTTCTTTTTACAAATTTTTATCAAATTGATTAAAACTAAAAAAATTATCAGATTGAGAAAAAAATTGTGACAATTATTTTAAACAATTATGCAATGCAGCATGTACTCACCCTACTGGGCAGTTCGTCATAAGCTTCCTGGGTTATCTCAATAATACAAGTATCATTATCATTCATCCTCCACAGTTTTCCTGAATTTGTTTTCAAAGATCCCAGGACAACAAGGTTGAAAAGAAATGAATCTAAGCCATGTCTAATCTAAAGAAAAAACTCTTGCTGTAGTAAAAAGAAAAAATAGAAATTACTATAAAGGATTGATGACTCTTTAAGTTGTCTTAATGAAATATATATTGTAAACTTAGTAGCATATATACTTCAGAAACATATTGTAAACTCAGTAGCATATATTGTACAGCTTGCACCCTTGAAATTCGCACTAAGATTAAAAGTGATAAGACAAAGACTGTGAGGACTTTAAGGTTTATTAGAGCATCTATGAGGAAGATGGCCATAGAAATCTCTATTAGTGAGCAAACAATCAGTTAAATATGACCTAAAGGCCAATTCTGGAGCTGGTTCCTAAAGACACCTTATTATTGAAAAAGTTAAGACCAAACAAGTTGAGAGAAGTAAGAACTTTTTGTCTATTCTTAAAAACAATCAACCAATAATTCTATTTTCAGAAAAAAAAACAAAAAAACAGCAGGACTCATTGCTATATTAGCCCCTCAAAATCAGAAGATGTTCCAGAGTCCATTATGTTTAAACTCAGGATAAAACATTCTGCATTTGTGATGTTTGGAGTTGGAGATGTCTCCTAATTTTGTTGATTCAGGGGTCAAAATCAATGCAGATGTGTATATTGAAATCTTAGGAGACCATATTTGGCAATGGAAGACCTCTAACTTTGACCCTGATGCCAAAATTGTGTACCAGCAGGATGGGGCTCCACCCCATACAGCCAGAAAGACCTAGAATAGGCTCACCAAGCTTTCCAGATTTAAACCCTTTGGAATACAATATATGGGCATATTTTAAGTCAAAGGCCTTTGCATCTCCCCACAACAGAATGGCAGCTCTGGTGGCCTCTGTCATCAAGTAGTGGAATGCCAAGCCCAAGGAGTAAGACAATGAAGACATGTAAGAGGTTAAGGCCCAGAAATGAGGCTGTGATCAAGTCCAATGGTTTACACATTAAGTAATTTATTTGAAATTCATGGAAAAATGAAAATTATTTTGCCAAAAGTATTCCCTTGTTTACTTGCTTTTACAACCTGTAGTTTTCAAAAAATTTTATATATAATGGCACATTCTGTAATTAAGTTTATAATGACAGAATGTTTTAATTGTAATTAAGTATGTTTAAAAAGTTTTAAATTTTATGTGTTAAAGTGATTTGATTTATGATTTATATGGTTTTAAACATGCTCAAGCATAAGTATTTCCTCATTTTACAATTGAAAGTGAGCCACTATTGACCAAATAACCAGTTGTGTTAAATCAACTGTATAAGGACTGTATAACAATTTTTATTGCAATTGAATTAATGGTTAATAACTGTACTTTGAAAACTGATGTAATTCAAAATTATACACTCACCATAAAGTTCTTTTTAATGAATAAAATGACAGTTTAAGAAAATTTGAAAAGAATTTGCAATAAAATCTAAAAATGTGTAATTCTTTTCAAAAATATAGTTTTATCATTAACATTTTTATTTACATTTTTACAGTTTAATTGAGAACTTTTTTTGGTGAGATCTAGAAAGAAAGGTGAGAAATTTGGTATTTTTATGTTACCATAATAAACATTAATGTATGTCTAGGCCTGTTCAATGCAAACTTTTTTTCTTATACTATTTAACCAACCTTTAATTAATTCTGTTATAACAATTTGAGTCTTTTTCATCAGCACAAAAGACCATACTTTAGTATGTATACTGCAAGCTTTTAAGCCTATTGTAATTGTAAAAAATAGATTTCTCTATATCATGCTTACACTATAACTACTTCACAAAAATTCAGCAAGTTTTTTAAATAGCAAGATGAGTTGAAAGAAAATTATAATTAAATATGTATACAATCTCCATAGAGATGATATTGGACAGACTGGTCAACACTCTATATTTTTACTAACAGCTACTATATTAGTAACATGTACTATAATAAAAGGTAAGAATTTAATCAGTTATATGCTATACTTCATTGCACCACATCATTCAAGAAACAAACATACTGATCATCATATTGAACTTAGGGCAATTTCTCAAAATTGTACTGGTAAGAAAGTTTTTAAAAGGGTTATCAAATATTTTCAAAATATCATTTAACAAAAAAAAGACCTTAATAAAATCAATCTCTTACCATTGGTGTAACATCAAAATGATAGAGTCTTGGAAACAGCGCATTAGGTCTTTCTTCAAATTCTAGTAATCTTTTGACTATTGCATTTGTGTTTACTGTTGTACCATGTACAGGTACAGTAACAACATGGTTCTTATTTTCACTAAACTGCATAGTTTTTTGGTAATTTGCTTCTAAATGAGAAGAAAGTTGTCCACCACATTTTTCTACAAAAAAGGATTTTCCCATGCCACTTTTCTTTGATTTCACCACCAGTGCTTTGTATCTACATAGAATAGTTGAAAACTGATAAAAAAAAAAAAAAAAAAGAAAAACAAAATTAATACAAGTGAACATGAAGCAAAAAAAACTAATAGATATTGAAGATCAAAATAAAATAGTTATAAAAAATCTTATTTACATGAGTCCATTATGTTTAACTCCAGCCTTTTGATCTGAAAGTTTGTTCCTGAGACATTTTTTAAGAGTCTCACAAATCTGATCTCTGCTAAGATAACTTGACATTTTCAGTTTATATTGGTCAAGAGCTGTTACAAGATATGAATTATGTTGGTTCTCATTACTACAAAATACTACAAGTGGACTCATATTTCCTAAACATTAAAAAAAACTCTTATTTCCTTTAAAAATTTTAAAAAAGATAAAGGAGGAAAGGGTTGAATAGGAGAGAAAATAGGGGGAAATTTGTTTTTCTTTCTAACCTAGTTTCATCATCTTTTGCAAGAAGACATATACTCTTTCACATATCTCATATTTAAGGCTATCATCAATTACCAAGCAATATAGACCTTCTTTACTGTAAACAGCTCGCATTATCAAAAGTTCTATCTAAATCCATAAACAAATAAAAGATGAAAAAAAATCTGTTTCAATCCAAGATTACAAGCTCAAATAATCTTGCACTCAAAAACTGGGTTACTTGACAGTGATGCAATAATTTGTTAACTAAATTTTAAATAAAACATTTAAGCTCTTTCAGTTGTGTCAAACAGTGGTGTTTTGCTTATTTTTAGCATAAATACAGCATTTATTTTTTGAGCTCAAATTATTTATTACTACAAATCACAAAACTTGATGAATGATTAATTAAAAACTAAAGAAAATGAAGATCTCATTTTTAAATATTAAGCTGAAACTTATGATAATGTTGTGCTTACCTCTTCAATTGAGACAGATTCATCACAAAGTAAAACTTCTTCTGATGAAGGTAACGCTCCATCTTTATAAAGATAAATCTCAAGCACTGCATAGAGGATATCATCTTCATAAAAGTAAGAATGCAAAAAGAATAATTGAGCCTGAAAAGCTACACAAGTTCAATCATACAAAAATCAAGAAAGTTACAAATGACAGACATGATAAATACTGTCTTTGTAAAACACAAACGTAAAGTTTTTTTATCATCATTTTACCATGAGACAAAACAATTAAACTTGGTTTATCTTTGTTCAAAAATTCAGGAACAAGTCTTTGGGATGGTTGAAAGCATACTAGGTCTAAAAAGAAGAAAAGAAATGAATAATATGAATAATACATCCCTAAACATAAATGATATTTCCAAGGTTCCAGAAACTTCTTACCTGGAACAGTTTTTTACTTACTGATTAATGAGTTTTAGTTTAAACAAATCTTGTTTGAATAAAATCTTTTGAAAAAACCATTTAAAACAATAGTCATTAGAAATGGATTAAGGTTTAAAAGTATAAAATCATATATTCTTTTATTTTCTCAAGGTTATCAATACAATTTTTGAAATTGAAATTTTTTTTACTGTAATTTTTAATTAAAGATTTTTTAACTCTCCATAAAAAATACTTCAAGATACAGTTAGCTATAAACTTAAAGAGGCTTAACAATAATAGTAAAATAGGAAGAAAGCAGATTCAATTTTGTTAATTTTAATTTATTTTGCAGATATAAAAGGTAAACCCTTTTTTTTTTAACTCTTATCAATTTTGCAAACAAAACATTAACCTTTATACTCTTTGAAAAATTTTCCGAGATCTTCAAGTGTCAAGTAATCTTTAATTTCATCTACAACTGATTCTTTTACAGCTTTCATTCTGAAAAATAAAAATTTATTGTTGCATTTAAAATACAACTTATCTTTAAAAAATGTGGTACTCATTTTTAGAAATAAAAAAATTCATGAAAAGAAGCTTATTGTTCACAGGATCAGAAATAACACCTGATCACCAATCAAGTAATGCACAATATTAGGATATTCAAGTATTCTCTTTATATTGCAAAGTGTTTGATTTGTGATCAGACTTTACTTCAAGTAAATCATTTAAAAATTGTTACATAATACATCATATTTAAAAAGCAATTCATTTTAAACTTCAAGCAACTCATTTAAAAATTGTTATATAGTGCATCATATTTAAAAAGCATTACAAACACAAACAATAACTAATTTAAAAAATCTTACGAAGCATTTAACTCAAATGCATGTTTTAGCTGATCCTTTGCTTTTTGTTCCAGCTCATTTATTGCTTCACTCTCAGGATCTTGTTTACTACACCAAATTGCAGCTTTCCCTTCTCGATATGGAAAACATTCTATTATTGATGCCCAAGCAACATTCTCACTTACATCATATTCTTCCTGTAAAGTGTGGACAAGTCCTATAATTTCATCAGGTGAGTATTTCTCAAAGTTAGATTGTATGCTAGCTTTCTTCCAATTTTCATGGTCACATTGATTGTTATTAATCAAGCTGCAAGATAACTTAAAAGCATTTTTTATATTATCTAAAGTGACATCATGAGCAAAAAACCGAAGAAGTGTGTAAAATTGAGTAGGTAGCTGGCTAGTAAACTTTAAGTCTTTTGACAGTTTAAATAAATGCTTTTGCAGAAAGAGACATTGTTTAACAGAAAAATAGTTTATTACAGGGTTTGTGCTGCGAAAATATGTCAACTTTTCTTCCCATTCAGTAAAGCGCAACTCAAGCACCTCAGATTCTTTTATCAAAGAACTTAATGGTATTCCTCTTTGGAGATCGACATCACAGTGAAATTGCTTTTGCCAATGTGTAAACTTAATGTCACCAGCTTCGCAAAGAGACATATATGCATGGCCCAATCGCGTAACAACTTCAACAACCTGGTAAATAAATAAACTATATCTGATCTATATATGGTGGTAATATCTGTTCTTCTATATGCAATTGGTGTTTCTGAAATAACCTTTTTTTTTTCTTTAAAGTTGTTTAAACTTGCAAATCAGTATCATTTTAAAAATTACAAACAGATCTCACCTCTACAAAATAATCTTTTTCTTTCTGTTTTTCTAGTGCTGATATGCCTCCAATATCACCTCCAAGTAACATCAAACGACTTTGCAAATCATTTATTTCCTCTAAGGTATACTCTTTTACAGTAGAATCAGCATTTTGTATTTTAAACTTTATAACATCAGCCAAAGTGAATTCTTTGAAGTCATCATAAGTAAAGGTTTGATTTCCAATAATGAAATGTCCATTGCGATTGGCAACTTGAGCTTCCAATAAAGATTTTGTAGCCACTGATCCTTGTGATTTCTTTGCATTTTTAAACCATTCAAGATTATGATTTGTATCATTCTAAAAAATGTTTCAAACAGTAATTTAATGTTTAAAGGAGTGGGGAATATTGGAGAGGAGGTGTATTATGCTATAAAGGAAACTTTATTTTAAATAAGAAAAATTACAGTTAGAGCAAATGTATTTTCTATTACAAAGATCTTAGTAGTAAGTAAAATTGTATCTATACAGGAGATAACTGGGTGTGAATGGGTGACACAGTTTTAGTTTAAATTAAAGAGATTACTACATATTAACTACATATTTATTTACTACATAACTACATATTTCTGCAAATCATAAAGCTAAGTCTGTAGCTATAACAGAAAAGTATAAGGATTTCATTTCATGAACTTTGTTTGGAATATATAAACAATTTAAAAGTAAAAAAATTTTATACAATATTAAAAAAAATTAAGGCATTCTTAAACTAACATATATAAGTTAAGAACAAATTTCTATATTAGATATTTACCAGCTTTTCAAAAATCTGTTGATCATTTAAAATCATTCTTTCTGTTTGTCTGCAGGCTTGAAACAGCTGTTCAAAACCAGATTTTATATTTAGGTCAAAAATGATGTGACTGAATGCCAGGCAACAAGCTTCAAAACATTTTACACGATCTACTTCATAATCTGTTTCACCAGCAGCTATTGACATGATTTCAACAAAAACCTTTACTTCCTTTGGATCTACAATATGTAAACAAAAAATTTAATTTGCTAAAAAAAAAAATTTAGTTTTGGATTTGTGAGTATCTTTAATAAAGCTATTAAAATTTAAATTCTAGAACTAATTTTATCACTTAAAGCTAAACTTTGTAAAAGATGCTACTTTGTTTTAAAAAGATGTTTTCATGTAATATATTACAAGTTGAAGAGAAGACTTGATTAAAAGAGGCTCAAAAATATTAACATATTAAAAAGATTTAACCAGTCAATTGAACCAGCCTATGAAACTCTATGTTTGCAACAATCTCTATGTTCGCTACAAAATGATCTTTCTAACTGATTTGAAAAATCAAACTCTAGCAAACTATTATTTAAAATAATAAAGTTAGAACTTTAGAAGCAAACAAGTTCAAAAATACTTGAGGCTTAAGTGACAAAAAACTAAAACTTTTTTGAGTCTGAATTTCATGAAAAATTGAAAAGTAAAGACATTTTGTTAAAAAATTTTTTTGACAAAGAAATAAGGTTTAGTGGAGAAATCAAAAACCTAATGCTACAGTTAATTAATCATGTTGTTATTTAACAACTAGTCTCTCAAGGTTATATTTTAAAATTAGGTGCCAATATAGTGACTTTTAAAAGGTATGCCAATTTATTATGGAGTTTAAAAATGAAGTTTCATTTCCAGAGTAATGCTATAACCTGTAAATAAGGAGTAAAAAGTTACTCATATTGTTAAAAGTTTAAAGTAATTTAAAAAAATCTTAATTAAAAAATGTTAAGGTTAAAAAAAAAAAATTCCTTAGGGTTTATATGTTCCTATCTCTTACTCAAAAAAGGACTTTGGATAAACGAAGTAATTGAATTTATTTGTGTTTAGTTTTCTATGACAGAATACTGGGCAAGATAAGGGAAAATGCAGAACAGAAAAAATATTTAACTCTCTGATGCTTCATTTAAAAATTGTGCTAACAAACCAATTATAAATTTACCAGAAAAAACTGATTGAAAAATTGCTTGAAGTATCGAGTCAATAGGATCAGTATTTTTCAGAGTTCTAATATTTCAATTGCACAAACGAAAACATTTTGGGGATTTTTAAGACCAAAATTTGCTGCACACTGTTAGTGTGCAGTTTATGTTGATATGAATCTCATGGAGATTAGTCTTCAAAATCCAGTCTAATATATCTATTATTCCAAAACTCCTTGAAAATATAGATATAAAACACCTGTTTTTGAAGAATAAGCATCATGAGTTACATGCCTACTTTAAGTGGCTGATTAGTCTTTCCACTAAACTGTGTACAACAGGTGGTACTTTTTTAGGCTAGGATTTGCTCAAAC
The DNA here is from genome assembly GCF_058129835.1 of Hydra viridissima. NCBI lineage: Eukaryota > Metazoa > Cnidaria > Hydrozoa > Anthoathecata > Hydridae > Hydra > Hydra viridissima. The sequence continues at coordinate 4,377,192 of NW_028324309.1, read as the reverse complement.
TATGCTAGTAAAGAAAAATAAATAAAAGTTTACTGATTTTGCATTTACATATAATCCTTTTGAAATATTCGTATTTTTAAAAGTGATGTCATAAAAAGAAATAAAAATTTCAAATGTTGATTATTTCACAGGTTAAAGATTAAAAATCAAAAAAAGTCAAAATCAATGGATTTTAGAACCAATAGCAATAAAAGATAAAATAAAATGCTAAGTAAAGTTAATTTACAACCTATACTACTATTATTCTACTGCATTAATACATAATTTAGCAGTGAAAATAGCTGGTTTATGCTATATGATTATGCTGTATTTATATTTGCTGGGTTGTGGTGTAGCAAAAAAGACCTGCATATTGTGCAAATTTTTTATTCAAATGTGCATTGCAATTTTTTTCCATACTGATAACTCCAAAAATTATTTTTTAAAAACGTTTTTAAAATACTTGAAGAAGCTTAAAAATTTAAAAATACTTTTCTGGTCTTTAATGAAACTTGGTATATATATAATAAGTTTTAGAATTTTTTAAAAAATCTATAAACCTGCCTCCTCAATTATTTAATCTTTTTTTTTAAATCCTTTATCATCCTAAAAAAAATCTGCAAAAAAAAACATACTTAAATAAAAACAAAGCGAAAACAAACCTTTTAGGTTATCTTTTAACCAATGAAAAAGTTGTAGACAAGACGATATAGCATTGAATATCTTAGAAATATCAGGTGAAAAGGTTTCAAAGAAACCCTCTAAATTTTTAAGATCATTGTCAATAGATTGCAACTCCTTAATTTCACTTAATGGTTTCTAAAATAAAAATATTTTTGTGATCAGCTAAACATGTTTAAAATTAGAACAAATTTGGTAAAATAATGCCACAAATATTTAAACTAAAAACTACCATCATTTTCTCCACAGCAGTAAATTCTCCTTGTAAATTAAGATTCTCTCTTACTTTCAGTATACTTTTTGCAACACTAGAGTATTTTTGCATTAGAAACACAGAGTTTATCTTTTCAACACAGTTTTTAACATCAGCGTTTTCAAAATGCAACTTTAAAAACTTTATAATTAAAAGTAGTTCTTCACAACACTGTTGATTGTATCCAGAAAATAATTCGATGACTTCAGATGGACTTACTTTGCAAGAAATAATGTCATTTATTAAATTATTCAAACTTCTAATTGTTGGCAAAACTATTTTTTTCATTAACTCATAATATTTTAGAATTTTACAATCTTTTAAGTTTTCTGCAGTTAAACAAACTTCTCTTTGAAACAAAAAACTACTCATAATTTTGCAATCTGACATATGCATTGCTAGCTCAAACCATTTTCTTGAAACTTGGAAATACTTGCATGTTTTGATAAGACACTTTTTTTCTGCAATCTTAAATTTATCTAAAAATTCTTTATCACTAGAAAGTTCTTCATCTCTTGAAAGTTCTTCATCACTTGAAAGTTCTTCATCCCTTAAAAGTTCTTCATCTCTTGAAAGTTCTTCATCTCTTGAAAGTTCTTCATCACTTGAAAGTTCTTCATCTCTTGAAAGTTCTTCAGCTCTTGAAAGTTCTTCATCACTTGAAAGTTCTTCATCCCTTGAAAGTTCTTCATCACTTGAAAGTTGTGTGAAAGATGACTTGGTGAGTTCATCTTCTACAAAAATGTCTTTTAATTTAAGAAGTGACAAATCTGAACGATATTTCTCCTCTAATGCTTCAGCTCCCACTAAAAAGAAGTACACATAATTGATTTATACAATGACATCATTTACCACATTACCTGCCAACTATATTTTAACTCATGTGCTGAAGTTTGTTATTAGATACCAGCTACGAGTTAAGTTGTAGAACATTCTTTGGTTATCTACAAATATAATTGGAGTTAGCACTGCTATAAAATTTTCTTAAAAAAAAAACAAACTGCAATAAGGCATTTAAAAAATTATCAAGATTAAATATCTTACTCATAAATATTAAATTTGTAGTATTACAACGTGTATTTGGCATAAATTACATTTATAGTATTATAATAATTAGTTGGAATAGTGAGCAAGTTTTTAAAATGTTGATTAGTAGCAGACATAGAAACATGTAATTTAAATTCCTCTATACTACTATATCTACTTATTTAAAAAATATTTTGTTTTGTCTTGAATACGAGTGTGTATCGAAATAAACAAGATATACATTTTCTTACGCCAAAAAAAATTCAATTTGGCACGGAATCAAAGTTACGTCATTTCATAATTTAAAAGTAATGCGTAGATTTTTAAGTAATGAAAATCTTTTTTAAATTAGTTTTTTTAAACAATATTATGTTATATCAATGTAAACAATATTAGTTATACCAATTCAATAATTATCAAGGTTTCTATATAAATCTATCCACATCATCATAGTTTCTTTACATTTTGGTATTACAATTTTTTTATTTATTAAATTATCCTTCTTTAAAAATTCAATCAATGCAGATTTAAGAGAATAAGATTACATATAGCAAGCAAGGTCTAAAAAAATTGTTAGAAACTTCTTTTTTCTACTTTTGATAAAGTGTAACTTTTATGAGTTTGAAAATTTAAACAGGAAACTGTTATATATTCATACACTTATTTTTACATATTCATATTCAGAAGCTTTGCTACTGAAGTTTCGTTCAAATATAAAAAGATTTTTGTTAAACTTTAGCATAAAATCATAGGTATGTAAAAATTTACAGAAATTATTTACAATATCTAAAAATAAAACAACAACTGAATAGTGATAAAATCTACAAACATTTTTAAACAACTTAATTTTTAAATAACTTGATTTTTATAAAAATGTTTTTGTTTAATTATTTCATTTTTAAGAATATAAAAAGTGTATAATAATTTTAGTAAATTTTATCTAAATATTAAATAACTCAGTTTATGTTTGTTTAACATGTTAATGTAAAAAAAAGAGACATTACAAACTTACAATAAATCATCTTATTCATCATATGAATAAGATGATTTATTGTAAGTTTGTATTGTCTTTCATTATATATTGCCTTTCATTATATTTTAACTTATTAAAAAGTATTCTTATTAACCTGTTTTATGAAGAAGCTTTTTACAAATCTGTAGAGTGTAATTCACAACATCCCGAGCTCTATTGAAATGATTTAACTGCATCAACCTTAAATCGTAATTGAATTTGAAATCATTAGCTAAATCAAAGTTTATGACTTCAAGAAGACTAAACAATTTTGCTTGATTGCTTGATAGTTTGTAAAACTCAGCAAATGTAATGTTGCCTTCAGAGATGTTTTCCAAAGTATATTGAAATAAAGATTTAACTTCAACAATAAATATATCAGAGTCTTCATTGTCAGATACTTTCCCTGGATAAAAAAAATAAAAAAACAAAAATGCAACCAAGTTCAATCTTATTGCTTTGACAACATTACAAATTTCTGTTATAGATTCATTAAAAAAATTTCAACCCAACATGAAAAATTAAGAAGCAAGATTCCACTATTAAAATGGTATCTTTTAATATAAAAAAAGTCTGCACCTATGCTTTTCCCCTACATATACATATATACATCAAATTGCATACATTGCATACGTTGCATACGTAGCATGTTGCATGCATGCATGCATACATGCATACATACATACATACATGCATGCATGCATGCATGCATGCATTCATGCATGCATGCATTCATACATACATACATACATACATACATACATACATACATACATACATACATACATACATACATACATACATACATACATACATACATACATACATACATACATACATACATACATACATACATACATACATACATACATACATGCATACATATATACATACATATTGATAGGTATAGATGGAGGATAGTAAAGATAAAAGAAAAACCTTTTTATGTGTACTAAGTTTATAAACCAAACATTCATTTTTAATTTTGTTTTTATCATAAGTTATATTTCTATTAATAAAAAATAAAAATAATTCTTATTTGTGTAATTTATCTAAAGTGTGCCATCATAGGAGTAATTAGTTGCTTATGATGGCATACTTGTATTTTTGTTTATTGGTAACAACTTCAGTTGATATTTGTTTACTTTATCAGCCATTCTTTTTGATTAGTTGAAGCTTTTAACTTTACATATTAAAATAAAATTATTATATATATATTTTTTTGTGTTCGTCAATTCCAATTTTTTAGTTTAAGACTTAAGTTTTTAATTTTCATTGAATGTCACTATACAACATATATTTACATGTATGTTACTCATATTCTGATACTTGCATATGATGCAGTTTTTTTTAATGACTTGTAATGTTGCAATTATTTGCAGTCATGAGAAACCTATGGGTTATGGCTTTTCCATGGGAAAAGCATGGATTAGCCAAGACTTATAGTGTTCGAAATATCAATTGAAATACTATGGTTTTTTTTCATGATTTTTACATGGAAACTTTCTGTAAGGGTACTTATGGCGTTTTTAATATGAAGTAAATATTTATATGTAAAATAATAGATTAAGGCACAGATATTTGGGGAGTGCAAAAAGAATAAACAGACAAAAATCACACTTTGGTGCTATGGATGTTTAGTTAACAACTCCGAATAAAACCAAATTAGATTTGGCTATATTCTAACATGACTCAAAATCAGTTTCAATGCAACTTATATTTTATATAAAAATGTTTCTTTACCTAATTGCTCCATTAGTACTTTAAATGGTTTCCAAGAAACACAAAAATTCATTTTCTCATCTGTGCTAGTTAAATTTTTCCACTTCTTTGTAATGAAATTTGTTAATAGTTTTGAGATGTAAGTTAAAGGTAATCTGTAAAGCCAATTTGAATCATTGTTCTTCTAAAAAAAAAATAGTAAGTAAATAGGTACAAAGAAACTAAGGAGAAAAAACTGCTTTTCTTTCAAAAAGTTTCAAAAAAAGACTCAACTAAAACAAATGTTTTTTTCTTAATCAACTAAAAATCAATTAAAAGATGGAAAAGATTAATGAAAAATACCACACACTTAAGAAAAAAAAAACATTTCAAAAAAAAAAAATTTCAAAAAAATATTTCAAACAATAAACTTTTTTTCGACTACTCAGATTACACTAGCTAAAGTTGCTTTTTTTTTTCAACAATCTGAATTAATGAACTAGATAGTATTTTTCAATTTTCTGAGATGAGACTAACTATGTTATTGCTGTTAATAAAATAATTGACTTTATTTTTAAAGAAATTTAGTTATTTTGTTCCTAATTTACCAATCCTAATGTTTTCTGTTTTAGATATTATTCTTATGTAGGATTTTGTTTGTTTTAAATAACACAGAATAATCCTAGCAGCCACCTCATACTATTTGCACTTCAAAATCAAACAGTCTATGTGACTAGTTGAAAAGATGGAAATTATCAATTGTTCTTTTATTGTTTCTATGATACAGAGAAAACCAGTGAATCTCCAGGAAAGTTGTTATTTCTGCTTATCTAATAAGTGAGAATTCCGTGCAAAGAATAAATACAGGATCATCTATTCTAACCTGAAATCAACTCTTAAATTAGTAGTGCATGATAACAAATTCTAGCTCTGCTCCTCAATAAATGAAGTTAAATCAATATAAGAAACAATCTTTCAGCAGATCAATATAAGAAACAATCTTTCAGCTAAGAATCAATATAAGAGATAATCTTTCAGCTAAAAATAATAAAAGAATTGAGTTATCAAAGGGACACCTTGCTTCTTGATTGAAAGGTAAATACTTGCAACAGAATGATGTCCTCGTATGTATTTTATGTAAAAGAAATCTGGATTTAGGCAAATTCTTCAGATCCTTTCCTACAAAAGTCTTTTTAATACAACTTTACTGGTCTTTGCAAACCTATGAAATGTAGTGGTTATTCAGTGGCTTTTAAACCAGAAGTTTAAAGGCAGTTTTGTTACACAATTTACCTCAAGAAGACCCTAGATAAAACATATAATGTAAAATGAAGGACTCGAGAAAAGCTTTGATACAAAGAGACAAGATGCATGGAAGACATTTAAGTAGATATGTGAGAACTTCCTAGGTAACCACAACTTAAGTGCATGATAACAAATTCCAGCTAACATATAGTTAACAGTCCACTTGATGCATAATACAAATTTGGCTGTTGCACTTTAAAATTCATTTCCTGCATCAAGATATTTTTGCAAAAAATCAGGACTCAACTGATGAATGTTGTTTGTGATGGTCCAGACCAAGTGTACAACCAAATTTCTTTTTCATAGGACTTTCAAAGGATAATATTTATATTACACTTAAATGAGTTATTATGTTTATAAAGAATATTACAGCTAAACATTTAATAATACTCTTATATTGTGTATATACTGCTAAGAGTGCAATAGATTTTCACAAACTATTTCACTTTTAGCAGTAATTCTACTGCACTCTTAGCAGTAAATATGGGAATTCAGCAATATTTCTAGAAACTGATGTGCTACAGTTAAACCAGTTATAGCTTTGTAATTTGCAAAAGAATAATGTGTGTGTAATGTGTATAACCAATACTCATCCTGAATTTATTTTTGGTTGTAACAATTCCAATAAGAGAATCTTTACATTTCAAACATCTAATCTTATTTTATGCTTTATTTTAAGGTATCTTTATGTCAAGATACTATAGTATTTCAATATAGAATTATTGAAATTGCTTAAAACTTGAAACTGATAATAATTATAAACATACTAACAAGTAAAAATTTAAGAACTTTACCTCTGAAACTTCTTCAATAGTAGCAGAAAATGATTCATCAAAAAGTGTTTGGATTTCCTCTCTGTATGATGAAATGTCCAATTCACAATAAGCTTCTAACAAAAGCTTTTTTTCAGCATTTTTCTAAATACCAAAACAAACAAAGAAATTACAAGAACACTTATGCTAAACTTTTATAAGTATGATAACCAAAAAAGCACCTTTATATCAAACAAGGTTTGTTTAATGATGGAAATGATAGTCATATAAACTTCAGTTAAGTAAAAAATATGATCTTCACATGTCATAATTCTAACGGGTAAATATTGAAAAACAACACTGCTGAGTTCAAATAACCTTTAAACTTAACTAGAACACTCTGAACATGTTTACTAACCTTTTTTAAAACTTACTAGGCAAAATTTTTATAACAAAAATTCTAGCAAAAGATTTTGTTTGTTTAAAAGAAAATCATTGTAGGTTAGTGCTTATTTTAGCATAGAGCATCGTAGCATAGAACATTGCAGAGTATTGTGTTAATGATAATCATCTCAGTCAAGTAATTCATCATTTGTAATAACTATTATACAAGTAAAAAAATATCACTAATTGGAGTAGTAAAAAAAAAAATAAATAAGTAGGAGAGACTAAGGATGGTTAATACAAAAGGAGGCTGAATGTGCAAAGAAACAAGTCTGTCCTTAATGAAAATATGTGTATACTTTTATGAGACTATATAATATATTAACAAATAGAGCAAAATTTTGTTAAATACAGCAAAACATTTAATTTTGTTACATAACTTAAATAAAAGTTAAAAAGAGTTTTCATTTTAAAAAGACAGTTACTTACAATTTTATGTCTAAGAATATCAAGTCCAAGATCTTTAAAATTGTTTTCTTTTGTTATTTCTAAATCCAGCATCATTTCTATAACCTAAAAAATTTGCAAATGTTATAGTCATTAGAGTTTACTTAAAAGAAGAAAAAACTGTAAAACTTTATTTAACAAAACTTAAAATGAAAGATGACAACATATAAAATATTTGTAGATATAAATAGGTTTACTTTCAGTTGTGAAAACAAATTTTTTAGTACACGCCAATCACATCGCCTTTCAGTAAACTTAGATTGCATAACATTTATAATAATTGGAGTCAACTTCTGAATTTCATCATTAAGCTTTGTTAGAAACTTTAAGTCATCCTTTGGATCAATCAGTTTGTAAAACTTATTTATACAAACAAAAATTTCAGAAAAAAAGCCACAACTCTCATCATCAACATCTAGTTTTTCTGAGGACACCAACAGCATATTGAGTAGGGCATAAACTAAGTGACATCTAAAGACAAAAGTAAGCAACAAAATTTTGTAAAAAAACTCACACAACTTGGCAAATTGTAAAAAATTCTCACCTATTACATTCTTTTTGTTCAACATTTACCTGCAACTCAACTAAAAACTTTTGACAATGATTAACCTTAAAAAAGATATTGCTTATGAATTATGCTTATGTTTTTAGAAGAAAAAAAACAAATAGTTCTTAACAAACCAAAAAAAAATTAACTCAGATCAGAAAATTAAATCGGAAAGAGAGGTTAAGTTTTTTCTTTTTTCTTTTAAAGATAAGTATAATAAATGCATTAAAAGCATATTACTGAATCAAGAAAATAAAGAAATGCACAAATTCTATTTAGAGATAGTAATTGATTTTACTAATATTTACAACAATGGTAAACTGTTACTAATTTAAAATTTGTTTTTGGAACTTTTCCTTTCTGAGTGAGAATTATTATCTATTTTATCTACTAAAAGAAGTTTATCTTACAACATAATTCAAACTATGTTGAGATTTCATATGATTTGCTACCATATTAACCAAGAGACGCTTATTAAAACACTCAATCTTTAAGGCTTCAGGAAAATTCTTGAGCTCCATAAGATAAGCAATACCTTTCTGAAGTAAAACATCTATTTGTAAGCTGTCCTTAATTTTAGTGAGATTGTTAAAGGTTTCCCTAAAAAGAAGGAAAATAAATTGATAAAAACATCCTTTTAAATATGAATCTCAGTAGATAATTATAGTTTTAAGGTTTCATATAGTAATACAGAGTTACTAGCAGCATTATCATAATTATAAAAATAAAATATAAAGCAAAGTTTATAGTCAAGGTTTTCAAAACCAGGATATTTTCTTCACAAAACTATGGCAAACTTATGTACATAATTGTGAAAAAGTAAACCATTTAGTTTTATAAATCATAGTTATTAAAAATGCTTGCCAAATAAAACAAATTTAATGAGCAAAAAAACAAGGAAAGACATTTTTCTTTATATTTACCTTGCAAGCTTGTGACATTAGAAAAAATAACTATAAACTTACTGATAAATTGTAGAGTAACTAGTTTTAAAAAAATCTGGTAAGCCACAATTTTTCATATTAAAGTCCTTTTGCTTGCTTTTTTTTTCATCAGAAATGATGTGAAGTATGACTAACACATAACACCAAACGTGAATGTTGCTATCTGAAGAGCTTTTATACTTTTCAAACCACATTTTCAGCAATGAAATTAAAGCAGCTTGAATGAATCTAAAAAAAATTTAAGACAAAGTCAATCCACAAAAGAATAATTTCATTTCTTTTATTAATAATCACTTTTTCGATGACATAACACTTGATAAGGTTATTTAAAAAAATGAGTTATTTTGGGTGAACCTAAAAGTTTTAAATAACTTGTGTTGCCTTATTAGATTAGCTCACATAAGCATTTTAATTATCCATAACTAATCATTCAAATAGGAATTTATTTTTCACATTAATTCCTATTCAAACAGCACAAAATTTTGCTTATAAAATTTATCCTAAAAATTGAAAATTAAGAAACTAATTGGGTTGAAAAGCTTTAGCTATTACTATAGAGTAATAACTATGTAATAACTAAAAGCAAAAACAAAGCCTGTACAGATATTTAAAAATCTTTTTCTACTCTATTAGACAGGAAAGAGATGACACTTCCCGACACTAATATAGTTACCCCCCTTACCCCCTTCTTGAAAAAGTATCCTCAGTTTATCAAGAGAAAAAATATTTTCAAAAATTTCACTTGAAAATCATTAACTGTTTTAAACAACAACATTTAAAAAAAATATCAAATTTTTAAAATGGATTTAGATTTTTTGGAAATAACACTTTCAAATTTTGAATAAAGTAACAGCTATGCAAAATTATTTTATGCAAAAAATTTATATTTCATGAAAACTTATATAAGACTATTCAAAAGTAAATCATATGATCCAAACTTTAAAAAGAAACTAGACTGAATTTGACTGAAACTAGACAGGCATATATAACCAGAACCAAAAAAAAATTTTTTTTTAATAATGATTAGAAAGAAGTCATTTGGGCAGTACAATAAGCAAGAATCAACAGTTCAAAATTGAAAATTTTCATCCTTCCTCTGCATAACTCCTTATGAAGTGGAAAGACAGAAACTCCTTATGAATTTACATTTGAGCACACCATTGACAGTGGGAGTTATATGATATTTACATAGCTAAATATAGGTATATAGGTATATACATATATTTATACACCTAACTCTAATGAAAGATAGAAAAATATTATCTACCATATAGTACTAGCAAATATTCAAAAACTTTCTCAGCACAAAGTTAAATGTTACAAAATACAATATAAAATATTTCAATCAAAATTAAATTAATTTTTTTTATTTTTAAAAACAATTTTTAAATAGTTAAAATAATTTACCCACTTTAATATTTGGAATAATGTTAATACATTGAATATTTTTCCTTGCTTTTAGGGAATGTTAAGCTTTTTTTAAAAAAAAAACTTAAGAAATGAGAAACAAGAATATAAGGATTCTAAAAGCAAAAAATATCTTGAAATGGATTTATATTTTGACTAAAACAGATAGTTTTGATTTAACTTAGTTAAAAACTGATTCTTGAGACCAGTTTATGTATCAAGTTAAAATAACTCTAATGAGTCTCTTGATAAATTAACTAACCTCAAATATTCTTTTGGAAATAACTGCCTAATCCATTCTGATATATTATTGTAGCACAAATCAGAGTTTTCTATTGATAACAATTCAAAAGCTGAAGAAATAAAACTTATTGGTGCTTCTTGAACTAAGTCTTGGTTATCAAAAAAGATGAGTGACAGAGATAAACAACATCTAAGACGGTCATGTAACTTTGAATCTTTGTACACTTTAAGTTGCTTTTCTAGAACTGCAAACAATTCCTAAACATAATAACTTAAATGCTTTCAACTTTATAATAACAATTTTATAAAAATTTATTAACTTAGAAAATAAAAATAAAATCAGACTACATAAAAAGTATTAACATAAGATTACTATTTGTGTAATTTTCCATATATAAATTTTCATCTATACGGAAAAAAAAAGAGTATAGCATTTAAACCAGTGTGTAAGTAGACTCTTTTTAACTGAAAAATTTATTGTCTTATAAAAAATTTATAAAGGTGGATTTTTGACAGATTAATATTTTTCCCTACATAGATTCTCCCATTCATTCATTTCAGTCTCAACTTGCACAACTTGCACAACTGGTATAAATTGGAATACTTCTATTTGAAACAAACCAAACATTTTTTAAGAATCTTTTGATTAAATATATTTTTCAAGATTTGAAAAATTATTTTTCAGATTAAAGTTTGAATGCTTTTATCATTTTATCATTTTTAAAAAAATCAATAACTAAGTATTTTGGCTACCATTTTAACATATAATTAATTCAATATCTTTTTTTTAATTAAAGGATTTTATTTGTTAAGGACTTTGTTCTAAAGTTTGATGACTTTTTTTACGTTTAAGTTTTGAGGCAAAAATATTTACAAAAAGAAAATTTACAAATCCTTTTATGTCTAGTGAAGACAAATTCAGTTTTGGAAAAGCTCTAATAATAATTTAATATAAATACCAATTTAAATGACAAACTGTTCGAAATTATCTTGTTTTATATTAAGTTATCTTTTTTTACATTAATTTATCATTCACTCAAAATAACATTTGTTATTTTATAAATACCAAATTTTACTGTTTTTAAAAAAATTTGCAATAAGATTAATATATTCCCTTTAAAAAGTCAATATTTCATTTTTGTTTTTGCAATGTTTTGTTTTATAAAGCATTTTCCTAAATTTTTTTTAAAATTTAAAAGATAAAGAAAGATACTCCTGTCTATAACTTAAAACTTCTATCATTTTATACATACCATGATGGGTTGCTTATATGTCATCTTCCTCCATAGATATTGTGTGTTATCATTCATAGAGTAAGCACCATAAAACCCAGAATATAAACCTCTAATAAACATTGATCTATTAAGATTGTAGCCAAGATTTAAATAGTTTAGCTCATATAGACTGAGATAATTCTTAAAAACTGTTGAATATATTTCGTCTGCTGACTGCTTGCCATGGTTTGAAAAAAAATTTTTTATAAGACTAACTTTTTTTAAAAACCATGACTGCTCTTCAACGTCTGGCGGAAACAAAAAGACATCATCCACTTGATAAAACATTATATCTAAATACAAAAATACAATAAATTAGTGTGTGCAAAAAGAAATGCTACAACTTAGTACAAACAGTTTGAAAAAATTCTTAAAATATTTGGACATAAGAAAAACACGTTGTACACATACAATATTATGCAATCAAACTAAAGACACAACTTTGGTCATTAATTTAATATGATAATAAAATGTGAGCAGGTAAAATATTAGTATATAAAAATAACTTTCTAATCAAATCGTGATAGCTATGTTAAGTATCATATGTTGTGTGGTATACTATTCACCAACATGTGAACATACTACCATCATTAAAAAATTCATCACATTTTTGGATGTTCTTAGCACAGAAACCATCTTGAAAATCATTTTTGTAATTTCTCTTCAGAGTTGTATTGTATGTTCCCTCTCGGTATTTAGCTAAATTTGTTTTTGCAGATGTTTTTCAATCTTAGTCATTAGTGATAATCTAAAGAAAAGCTTTTAGCCTGCTCTTTAGGATTTTTTAAGAATATCATTTGCACTATGAGCAATGAAAGGTGAACAAATTCATCCAAATAGGCAGACAAAGATATTTTTTGTTTAATTTAAAAAAATGATAACATTTTGAAAAAGATGATTCGAAAAAAATCTTGAAGATAATATGAACTTTATAACAAATAGAAGAATTGTTTTTGTACAGCATCTGCTGTAAAAAGATTAGTAGAAAAATATTTTCTTAAGTTTATCAATTTTAATTGTACAATATTTTAAAATTTTTATTTAAACAATGCTACTATAAATGAAACATTTTTTCCTAACCGCATTAACTCCATTCAAAAGGATTTTGAGAAAGTCAAGAAAAAGTTTTAAATTATTTATCTATATTAAAATCTTTGCAAAAGTTTGATTTATTGAGTTGGCATATAAAAAATAATCAAAAGCATTGAAACAATCAAATTTCAGTATTTCAGAGCATATTGATTTTAATAACTCAATTTTGTACTTAACTCATTTTGGCATAAAAGTATGGATTTATTACATTTTGGAACAAAAAATAAGTAAAATTATTTTTTTAAAAAGCTTATTTTTCTTCATCTTCACTTTCAATTTCACCAAATGAGGACATCTCAATAATTTTGTAAAAACTCAATGCTTTGTGATTCTTATTAATTCCCATATTTATAATCAATTTTTTGATCACACAGCTTAACATTTTTAACATGACAAAGTCATGTTAAAAATGTCAAATGTTGTCATGTTTTTTCTTATTTTTCTTCCATTTTTGGAATTTCTACTCCATTTTTGTACTTTTCCAGGTTCTGAAACTGTCACGTATTTAAGTTCTGATTCAAATGAATCACTCATTATAGTAAAACCAATTTGTTCACAGATTTATAATAAAAAATATAAAAAATTAATAAAATACTTTTAATGGAGTTATTGCTCTTTGGCACAAATAATAATTTGGATTCAACACAATTAAAATAAAATAAAAAATTAATTATGTGCATTTTTCTATTGGATTTAAGTGTTTTTCAACTAAAATACAATTCCAATAAAATTCTAGCCTCAAAGTTCATAAAAACCAATGTTGATCTCAGCCTTCAAAATTTTGTGATTTACCGCTGTTTGGAAAAAAACACTTCAAATATAGTTTGTAATCTAACAAAATACACAGCTACATAAGTATAATGGTAAAAGACTTGCTTGAACATCGGTTTCAATTTTTTGTGTTTTCCTGTCTTGTACTGATGACTGTCCCATTAACTCATGGCATGAATTAAGACATCACATAAGTCTACTCTAAATCTTTTTCTAGCATGATGTATTCAATATTTTAAAAATTGCCTATGTTGACTTTCTGTTTCTTAAAAGCTGAAGATTTATGAATATTCATTGACAAATGTTACCTGTAGAACTGGTGTTTAATCCACTGACAACAAATTGTACATTGATTGTGTTGTTATTTGCTTTTAAAATGTTTGATCGGTTTGCATCCATTCTATATGCAATATGTAAGCGGCATTCAAAAAACTGTATTCAAGCAGAAAAAGGAGATACCAAATGGTAGTGCACCATTCATTATATATAGTGTTGCACCATTCATTATGCATAGTGTTGCTTCACAGATTAGACAATTCTGCATTAACAAATTTTTACTGAGGTAGGTGAGGTATTTTCAATCTCTCATACTAAGTACAAAATCAAAGTCAAGCATAAAAAGGTTTAACTTTCAATGGTATTAATTCATTTTTACATCATTTTTGTAGTAAGATTTATCTCCATACTCTCTTTGTTGAACTGAAAAATAATTGGCCTACAGAATTATATTCTCTGAGGTATATGATTATACCACATAATGTGCTTACAATCATTACACATAAACATCAAAATTGGAGTTTAAGTTGATGAAAATACATCTGAACTATTTAGACATCCTTTTGGCAGTACTTAACTATATTAAAAATTGAATTCCCAGTTGAATCATCCTTACCTTGGCTACTTAGAAGAACCAGGTCTGCAACATCCAGGTTGTTGAAATCCAAATACTCATCAATCATTATAACTGTTCATTTTATTGTACTTTTCAAAAAAAGCCTCTAATATTACATCCTTGATGAACTAATTAGGAGAGATGTAACAGTTTTTCATAACCCCAATAACGCTTAAAATGGATATCTGGAAAGTGATTTATGATGAGTTATTACATCCAGATCTACCCAATCTGGATTCAAGAAAAACACAAAAAGACTCTTCAACTGACATCATTCCTTGTTTATCAGTAAATTGAGCAAACATTTTTGTAGATTATTGAAAATGTGAAAGGAAGCTTTTTGAATATTTTTTTTTAGATAAACAAAGTTGAGATTTCCAACACTTTTAAAATTTTTTCTTACTAGTAAATCACAAAACTACTTTTTTTTTTAAAGCCTGTTGCATTACCTGTCTTAAAATGTTTTATTACTTAGGTGTTTTTGATAATATTGGTCAAAAATTGATTTGAAGTGAAGTGTGTTGTTGCAGTAAAAAGCACACTTTTTCTGTTCAATATTAAACTTGACATACAATATTTCACAAACTAAACATGTTGTAGACTAGAAATTTTGGATTTCTTTTAGTTGAAGTGTTTGCTATTGATAATAAGTTATAAAAAAAAGGATTAGCTAAATTCGGCTTTCTAATTTTTATTTTCATCTGATCATCCATAGTGATTTGGAATTTCAATTTTGTACTTTACCAATATTTTTTTGACACTTATTAACATTTTTTATAATAGCAATAAAATGCAGATTTTGTAAGATATGATTGTGAAGTAGATTTTGATGTGTTTATATAGAGACATTGATCCCAAATATGAGAAAAAATTTTGCAAAAACACACAAAATATCCTGAATTCACAGCTTAAAACCTTGAAATTATATGTTAGTAGTAGGAGTATCATCTTGCACATGGTAAAGCATTATTTAGATATAAAAGATGCCAAAAAAAGCTGGGTCATGAATTCATCCTATGGTAGATCCATGGCTGAGACTTAATGTTTTTAAGACTGTTGAAAACAATAGCAACAAGCCCAAGATTTTATTTTTCTTAGTTTAAAGTCTTTTAAAGTAAAAGTTTTTTTTTTATATTTACTTAGTAAATTTAACTTATTTATCTTTTAAATATCTTAATTTATTTTTATAATTTCATTTATTAACTCCATATAAAACATAAAACATTTAAATTTGATTACTCATCAAAACCACTAATGTAACTTACCTGTTTCAAGAACATCTAAGAAATCTTTGCTTATCACTAATAAACGGTTGGTAGTTGGAGTAGAAGGATAAGTATAGTGAAGATATTCCCATATTTCGTCTTTTTCACGAAAAGTTAAGTATTTATACTCAACAGGCTTCCTGAAATGTTCTTTTGAACAAATTAAGTGGCCTATGTAAATATGCCCATTTGGAAAATTTCTAGAGGAAAAAATTAAGTTATAATAGCATATATTATCTTTTTTGTTATAAGTTATATCTTTTATCTTTAGTTATTTTACAACCTATTTCAGAACTACTTTCTATTACAAAACCTTTTAAAAAAGCTAATAAAAATCTTACATTCATAATATCTGAACATGGCTTACACTTAATTAAAAACTTTTCGTTCCAAAACTTAAAGTAACAAAATATATTTTTAAATGTTTAAATTTTTTTTAACAAGATTTCTTGAAAATGAATCTGTTATTAGTGTGACCAATTGCTTATGTAAATTTCAATCAACTAAAGTATGTAATCTATAAATCAATTACTTTCATATCAAGTGAAGTTTTTTTCAGTTAGAGTACAGCTTTTTCACCTTTTGTGTTTGTTTTTTCAGTTTTAATTGTCAAACTATAGCCTTTTAATCCATGTTAACCTAATTTGTTAATTATAGTTTAGTAAAAATTTTTCTGTCCTTTATTATACAACAAAAAAATAGGCATTTAATGATTTATTTATTCTATGTATTCTGACAATATTTGTTTTATCAGCTTATTTCTTTAAGCCACTTTTCTCACAATTTTAAATCCAGTTCTTTTATTTTCTTTAGTAAGTAATAGCCACCCAGCGGGCATACGACGTTGAAACAACGTTGAAATAACGTTGGTCCACGTTGATCAACGTTATTTCAACGTTGTTTCAACGTCATGTGCCCACTGGGCACTTGCATGGCTATCAATTGTAAGTTCACTTTGCTGCGGAAAAACTATACAAGTTTGAACACTTATAAGATGAAATAAAATAAATGAATTGAAACTTTTTATTCTTTTATTAGAGACAAAATAAAAAAAATTGTAAAACTTTAAAATTTCATTTTCTGTGCACACACAAAAAAAGATGAAACTCAGAAAAACATTTATAATTTTAATACAACTTTGAATAAGTTTTTAAGTCAATAATAAAAGTTTCCCTATCGCTTTTACCACCAAAATGTATATAAAAGGACAACTTATTATATATATATCTTGGGTACCTTTTGGATAAAATGAAAACTAGTGATAGATTTTCATTGATTTTATTGTTTTGATACTAGAGTATACTTAGTAATAAAATTTGTAATGTAATTTTAATTGATTTGTAATAAAATTTGTAATGCCATTTATATTATAATTTGCAATCTAATCTCTGATATGATTTGTAATGCAATTTTAAATGCAATTTATAATTTAATTTGTAATGTAATTTGTAACATATATTGTAATTTTATTTGTATTGTATATTGTAATGTAAGTTATAATTTGTAATGAAATTTATGATGAAACCTATAATGAAATTTACAATGAAATCTATAATGAAAATTATGTAATTTGTAATGTAATTTTTAATGTAAATTGTAATGTAATTTATAACTCATGAAATTTATTATAAAATTTTTAATATAATTTGTAATGAAACTTTGTAATGTAACTTGCATAATTGGTAATGTTATTTGTAATGTAATTTGTAATAAAATTTATGTAATATAAAATTTAATTTGTAATGTAAATTGTAATATTCATACTTGTATAAATTCATGCGAACAAGAGGTTTTTGCCATCTACCAAGAACATCAGCTCCAAATACTATACAAAGCTGGTCAACAAGGCTTGGTACCATGAGGTAAAAACATATTTGTATTTTGTTATGATTTGATTCTGCAAGCTCAACCAACTGATTGTCAAACCTAAAAAAATAACTAATAAATTTGTAATTTGACATCTTAAACTTTAAATCAATAACTTAAAGTAATCAAAATATATTAGTAAATGTAAACAGACATTAAATTATCTTTTTAAAAAACATATTTATTAATTTAAAAAAGAAAGGCAATTTAAGTGTCATCAAATAATTGTATCATTTAAATAATTTAAATTAAGTGATCATAGTAAAACAATAAACAATTACATTTTTTGAATAATTTAACTAAGTTGATCTTATCTTTTTTTTTTTTTTAGATGCTCATTTATTTCTCTGAATATAAAAAGAATACTCCTTTTTGACAACATTTCCCTGACTACTTACACTAAATATTACATAAATAGTAAATTTCATTCACAAATGAATGGTAAATTTCTTTCTATCCATTTATCATCAAGCACTTTCAAAAAGTTCTTAACTTTTGGAAGTTTACACTACAGTTTATATTTTCAATAGATTTTTTCTTCCTTTTGCATTAGTTATAAATTATTTATGTCAGTTTAATGAATAATTACTCAAAACCAAAGAAGCAAATAGCTATTTCAATATCTTTCGAAAAAAGTTCATCCCCAAATCAAAATATTAAATTGCGTGTTGTAACTTAACCATGTACATTTTTTAATAATTATGACATCTAGTCACTATTACTAAAGCATAGCATATGCTTTGTATTGTCTATATTTATGATTAATATACATCAGTATACCACTGTCTATTCTAGACTGCAAATTGTCTTTTTCTCTATAGACAGAATACAGTTCCTGCATCACTTTTATTGCATGCACTGGTTGCTTTTTAGTATCTTCAGTGCTGGTGGTTCTTGTTTCTAGTTATTCTCCAATATTTGTAAGGTTTCAGTATTTGTGACAAGTTACTGTAGTCTACCTTGTTGTAAAATTAATCAGCAAACCAATACTTTGCCTAGTCATACAATATAAATTTGCAGATTTTCTGTAATGTTGGCCTTGTTTTATGTATGAGAACAAATGCAAGAATGGCAAAAATGGAATACAAGTGTAAAATGATGCAAGAATTTCGTGTCATCTCTCCAGCCTGACTTATCGAAAATCACTTCTGTTCCATTCACAAACTTTGCTTGCAATTCCTTATAACTGTTAATCAACTAAGGTACAAAAGCATACTCAATGTTTGGAGACTTGGTGCTTCCTCCAATTTTGTGACTATCAAGTATGTGATGCAGGCAAGAAATAAACAATGGTGTGTAAAACCCCTTCACTGAAAATATTCAATTACGTTTTACAATAACACCAATTTTTTTACCAGTCTTAAAACTGGTTGTGTCAGCCACTATTGTCTTCACAGCACTCCGTAAATTATATTCCTCCTCTCCTTCCATCTTTCAAGCACAGAGCAGCTAATTTCCCTTCAATTCTTTCGTTTTTCAATACTACAACCTGATATTCGTTTTCATTAATCCACTTTCCACTGGAGGCCACTTTCAGTATTTAAGTTTTTCATCATCTCTTTCTTCAGTTTAGAAGCTTCCTTAAATACTGACTTATAAACTCTGGCTTGACTGGGTGTTTGAATGTTAACACCATTGAGTTCCAATTGCTTGCAAATTTTGGCAGCTTTTCTTGTTGATACTCTTATTGATGTTTGAATGTTAACAACATTGAGTTCCAAATGCTTGCAAATTTTGGCAGCTTTTCTTGTTGATACTCTTGTTGATGTCAGTAAGTTCACAGCAACTTTACTCTTATGTTTCCTAATTGGTGGGCAAGTATATTTTGACATTTTCCATCATTGTCATCATAATTGTTTTCATATTCACTTTCTATAACTTCTTACTTATCTGACTCCTTATCACTATCATTAGACGAGAGATCATATGTAACTGATGTAAATGGCTTGTCAGGTAATTTTCTTCTCTTTGAAAGATAAATTTTTTCCTTTCTTGCTTCTTTACAGAAGGCATAACCAACTTTTCCTCAATTTTCTACTTGTAGATAATAGAGTTGTTTATCTTAAGTTGACAACCATACTCGGTTAGCTTTTGTGATATCAAACAGTTCATCTAATGCGCAATATTTTGCTCATTTAGCACATTCATTGTAAGTTTTTAACACACATGAAAGTTTTCCCTGTATTACTTGATTGGATACATGAGGAAAAGTTATTTTATTCTTCCATAAACTTTGAACTTTTTTGGAAATGTTTGCTATTCTTTCCTTTTGTCCTTTGATTTCAGCTTCAAGAAACTGGTATTGCCCAACTACTTAAATTTTGAGTGGAATTCTGCATTTTTCTTTGAGTGAAAATTCTTATGAAGACACAGCATCTCTTCTTTTATGCGACTGCTGAAATTTCATCAGATTTTTGCTGAAATTTCATCAAATGTTCTTGTTCTTTTCTACAATGCTAAAATTTTTCTTGTGCATTATTTGCATATAAATTTGTATTAGTTCTCAAGATGAAAATCAAAAGGAAATAAATATATACTGATCACTTTCAATGTTATATGTAATCTATGTTAATTGTACAATGGATATATTTTTACCTACTTCAGTATTGCAGGTGCCTAAGTCCAGTAACAGTATTTAATAACCACCAAATAATACCCCCTTAATTTATTTCTCACTCCGCTGTAAAAGGTTATCTCTGTCTCTATATCACTTTCTTAACCTTACCAATTATTAATTTGACAATAATAACACAACTAATGCAGAAATAGCTTATTTAGTATTGGTCAGTAGTTCTAGAAAAATCTACACATTTCTAGAGTGTTCTTTCTTTTTATTCTTTTTATTATGAAAACAAGGCCAACTCCATTGAACTTTCTAAATTTGTATGGGAGTGTAAAAGTAAAGATTTAGAACCTATCCTTATAATGGAACATTCTCGATCAGGCAGAACCATTTAAACTAGGTGGCAAATACATGTGTGAGGAGGGAGTTCTCAAAGTAATGAAATAGCCTCCTCAAGTCCAGATTTGAACATTATTGAGCATGTTTAGGATTATTTGGATTAAAAAAGGCCAAATATAACCCCAGAAACATTGAAGAATATTTCTAAACATTAAAAGGGAGTGCGCCAGTTTTCCACCAAAATTTCATTACAAATTTATACAAATCAAATCACAGGAGAATCGCTTTTGCGATTAATGCAAAAGGCAGACATACGAAGTATTAATCTTTTTTTCTTCTATCATATTTTATTTAATTATTTTGAGATATTTTTGTTTGAGATATTTTACAAACTATAAACTTGATTTTTTTAATTTAATAATTCCTTCATATTTTTAAGAAAAAATTATGTATGTATGTATGTGTGTATGTATGTATGTATGTATGTATGTATGTATGTATGTATGTATGTATGTATGTATGTATGTATGTATGTATGTATGTATGTATGTATGTATGTATGTATGTATGTATGTATGTATGTATGTATGTATGTATGTATGTATGTATTTATGAAGATATATGCTCAAGTTTTAAAAATATGTAAAATGAAAAAGGTGACAAGTAAATATTAGAAATTATTGACAAAGTTAATGCATTTAAAAAATATTCAAATTTTATTTGAAATAATGTAATCAATTTATTAAAAGTAAAAAATTAGTAAAAATAAAAAATAAATAAAAATCAGTTAAATATATATACCTCCTTTCTGGTTTTGATCCTTTGTATTGATGACGACTATGAAAAAAAAAAGAAAGCAGAGCATTATTATGTCAAAACTGGTTTTTATTTAGTAAAAAAAAAAATAACTTACTGCCCAGGCTGTCTGTTGAAGTTTTGGTCTTGAGATGCATCACTCTTCATTAAAGCAGCTTTATAAGAATTGTCTATATTTTTCTCTGAATGATTTTTGGACTGACTAAGAGCATTAGGATTTACTGTTGCAGCATCTTTTTTCCTATCTGATAAACCATTCTATGAAGTAATGCAATATAATGTAAAAATATAAAACAAAAATATAAAATTATATAAAAACTCTTAAAGCATTTTTTTTTTTTTTTGTAGGGAATTTAAAACACAATATTAAAAAGGATAAATATAAAAATTTTAGAAAAAAACATCAATAGATGTTTAATCATAGATAAAATAAATCTATTGATGTTTTAGAAAAAAATCAATAAATCATAAAATCATAGATAAAAAAAATCAATAGATTTATTTTATCTATGATTTAGTAATAATATACTATCAATATACTAATTTTAATTCCTTTGATTTTGAAAGAAGTTCAAACTTTATGGAAGAATAAATTAAATTTTCCTCATGTATCTAATCAAGTAATACAAGGAAAACTTTCATGTGTGTTAAAAACTTACAATGAATGTGTTAAATGAGGAAAATATTGCGCATTAGACAGACTGTTTGATATCACAAAAGCTAATATTTAAGTTACTATTTTAATGTTAACTAAACTAGCCCCTAAAATGAATTAATGGGGGGACATATTTCAGTGTTTTTTGCCTTTTCGCTCACCAACTAAAATTTAAATTTTATCTGATTTTAATTCCTTTGATACCTTGTTTAAACAGAATAAATGTTTCTTAAAAAACTAAAGCATGAACATTTTTCAACTAATGCTTTTAATTTTAATCTTTAAAACCTCCCAAACAAATAGCATTTTAAATCATTTTTAAAAGAACATGAATTGAAGTCTACAGAAACAAAATCTTTGTAACTTATTTTTGTGATAAATGTAAAGTCAAAACTTTACTCATTTTAGGGGGACCATTACAAAAAACTAGATTTACTATGCTTACATTGTTTATTTCTAAATTTATTTAGTATTTTCCTTCAAAGTAAATACTAGTAGAGATAAAAAAAAAAAGCAAAAAAAAAATAAATACTTTTAATAAAATAATTTAAATAAAAAGAATTTGAAATTTTTACTTGAGAGTGTTCACAGATGTCTTTTGATTTTGCTAACAATGTTTGTTTGTTGGATGAGTTGCTTTGTTTTGTTTCCTCAGTATTTCCATAAGATAATGTCATTTGAGCTGAACTAACTAATGGGTTATTACTCCCAAACACTCTACCATTATCTTCTGGAACTGGTTTTGAAGAACTACTATTCAATTTTGAATCATCAATCAAAGAAAGCTTCTTTTCCTAAAACAAAACAAAAAATACAACCAATTAGTATATGCATGCAGTTTAAATTAATGCATTTGAAACACATTTTTTTGTGTGTAGTAAAATCAAAATATTTATATAGGAAATTATAACTTTGCATTTAAAAGTCCAATTTTTAGAACTGTTCAATGAGCAAACAAATAACATTAATCAATTCTATATAAGTAATAAAACTATACCAAAAATAAAAAAATATAGTTATATTAGAAAGCATAATACCAAATAAAAAAGTATTCTTTATTAAATCAAGTGACCAGATAGCAAATATGAAAGTAATTGGTTAGATCACAAGGTTTAATCACAAGAAAAAAAAACTTTTATTGAAAGACTTTTTTTAATAGGTTTTTTTTCTCATGTTGAGAAGATGTAACTAAGTCCTTTTCATTTTTTGGTTTCAGAGATGTTGATACTCTATCACAATTCCTTTCTTAATCTTTTTTTTTTCAACTGCATTTAATTTTTAAGCACATTGTGTTACACAATTAGCTTTAGCTTATGTAATATTTGTTCAATAGTGATGTAAATTTGTACCTAACTTTTTTTTTAGAGGGAATAATTCAATAATTATGATTAAAACACTACAAAATCAAAGCTTTGAAAATTCAATTTCAAAATGATGTAACATTTTTTTCGATGTCCCATACAAAAAAAATTGCCTAAAAGATAAGATTCTGAAATTATTCCTATGGTTTTATATCTAATAAACTCTGTAATATGAAAAAAATATAAGAGTTTTTAAATTTTAAATACTAAAATTAAAATAAAATAAGAGTTAACAATCATAAATAGTTTAATAAAAATTTAGTTCTCTGGTTTAAAGTTTGTCCAGTTGTCTTCAATGCTTTGGTGTTCAATCTCTCTGATGATGGAGCCCAACACACATCTCTTGAAGCACAAATAGTATAACCTCAAGGGTTAACATAGATACAGGAAACTTGTTTCAAAATTTATGTTTTTAACATTAATTTCCTAGTCTGAATTCATAAATTTTTATAATATATCGAAAATACAAACACTCTTTAGCATATTTATAAAATAGGGATCCCTTAGAATTTTCATCAGTTTGGAAGTTTAAAAAAATGAATATTCTAATTGTTCAGAAAAAACTCTAGCACCAATTTTTCTGTTAATTAAAGGAATCAAATTCTAAAAGCTGCAAGTGCCTTCTAAAGTTTTTGCAGTTGTGTATCTTTGCTCCATTTCACTTTGGATCATCTTGTTTGACTTCTTAGATATGTAGTAATTAATAATTCCTACGATTTCATTTTTGAAAAAACTAAAGATTACATTTGTCACATATATATGGTTGTTTGTTGTTCTTTGAAGGCTTACAAATAAAGTAAGTCTTTTCACAGTCCTGCCAATGATGGTATTAGCAGAGTGATTTACTATCACTTGTTGCAAAGAAGGATTAATTGCCTTTCATATTAAAATCTTGTTCGTGGTGGCATTTATCAATGAAATGTGTGCAGTTTTTGATTTGGCAAACTCACCCATCTGAATAGTTATGCACAGCTTTTTATTCTTCAAGAAATACTGTTTTTAACATGCTCAATTGATAATTTCATCACATGAAATACTTATCTACATGATACAGTAAGCTATCAAAGATGAAACATGCACAATCATTAACTTCATCACATGATACACATCATGCAGTAAGTCATCAAAGATCTTGAACTACATTTGAGAATATTATTTATTTTGTAATCACCTACTATTGGGTGCAATCTTGATTGTATTTTGTTTTAGTGAAAAAATTGCATTCCCTTGTGTATAACAAACTTTTAATTCAGAGTATGAATGAAGCTACTTGTGATCTCAGATTGGTCTGTTTTTTTCCATTGTTTGTAATCTATACAAGAATCGTTATCTTTATCAATATCTTCACGAGAATACAACTCATTTTCAAAATAACACCTTAATATAGCATACTCTGGACACAAAGAGTAATTATGGCTAATACAACTCATGTTAGCTCTACTGCAAACAAGCTTATGAAAAAGTACTTCATAATCATTTAACAGTTAAACTGCACTAATGATTAACTTAACCTGTTCTATGTGAGCAAAAGTTAGAAAAAGTCTTTATATCTGGACTACTCCTTTTAAACTTAGAATACAATTCTTTTAGATTTGAGAGAATCGAATGCTTTTGCATATGAGTTTATATACTAGAACTGTAGATGAGGTGCAGGAATATTAAAAATCCTTAAAGAAAAAAAACATAAACGTTTTTTTTGTTATCATTTACTTTGTGAAAGTAAAGAATATCATCATATGAGCAATGTTTTTTTTGTGTTTTAGGAACCAAACGCAAACAGTGATTGAAACAGTAAATACCAGTTATACAAAGCATCCAAAATCATAACCAATAGGGTTAATGGCTGATGAACAATTGAGGAGCAAAAAACCAAAATATTGTTAAGTACCTGTTTGGGTATTATTTTTTAAATACAAATCAGCTATCACAACAAAAAAGGAATGATTTTTGAAAACACATGAGTAGACTTAACAACCACTTAAATTAGTTTTTGATTTACCTTTGTTTTTCTTGTATAAAAAGCATCCCACAAAGATCTACGGCACTAAAACAGTTACTACTTTTGAATCTAAAAAATGCCTAGGTATTAAAAAAAGCAATTTTATTCAACTCTCTGTTTTATGAGGTTTATTGGAGCTCTAGTCCACATTATGTGGTTATGTCAGTTAATTTCTAAAGAGCCAACAATTTTAAGCTGTTTTTACTTTTTTTAAATTCTTAAATTATGGATTTCTTATCAGGTTTGGACACCAATAAAACTGATAGAGGCCAGTTACTTAAATTTTTTTTATTTAAGGCATCTATTTAGGTTGGGTATTAAAAATTTAAATGCCCATAAAATCAGTGCTATTGTGTTATACTAAATCAGGTAACTGGGGATGGACAAAAAAAACTTTGTCTTACTAGGCTCCTATTCCTGTTTGAGTCAGGTTGGGCTAAAATTTTATTGGAACCCACAGATTTACTATGTCTCAGTTCTATAGGGCCCCTAAACTTTGGTTGAAATTCATATTAAGTTTTACTCAAGAAATTAAAAAATACTTGGTCTAATACATTTGTAGCATAATAAGAAAAATATGTAAATAGAATAAGGGGTTCATGCAAAATTAACTATAAAATTTTTCACCTAAATAATACCACAAGTTTTCAATTAGATTGACATCTGGACTTTGAGCAGGCCAACTCAAAAATTCTACTTCATTTTATTCAAAATATACTTTGGCAGTCTTACTGGTATGTTTTGGATCATTGTCTTGTTGGAAGGCAAGTTGATCTGGTAATCCTAATTTATTGACAGAGGGCATAAGGTTGGTTTGTAAAATATTTACATATCCAGCTCTGTTCATTTTTCTTCAATTTGAACTAAGTTACCAACTCAGCATGTCATGCAACAACAGGCTCAAACAAGTACATTACCACCTCCATGTTTGATCGTTGCTTTTATAGTTTTTTTGTCCAAGGGTTTTCCTTTTCTTTTCCATAGACTTGTTCTTTTTTGGAATTCTTTAGTTCAAATTTACTTCCATCAGACCATAAAACTGATTTCCAAGAATTTATTGGCTTTGAAAAGTATTTACTTGCTAAGGCAAGAGGTTTTATTTTATTTTTTCTCAAAATGAAAGGTTTTTTTGTGACAGCAGATCCATAAAACCTTGCAGAGCAAAGTCTACACTGTACTTTTCTTTCAGAAACATTCATGCATAGTTCCTCTTTAATAGCTCTGGCAGAAATAACAGGCTCTTGCTTTACTTCTCTTACAAAAAGATTATCTTCTCTAGATGTTGTTTTTGGTGGACAGATGAGCCAGCTTTATTTTGCACACTTTTAGTTTTTTTATATTTTTGTATTATTGATTATACAGTTGCCTTACTTTTTTTATACTTTTCAGCAGTTTTTCTATACCCGCAGGCTCTTTCATGATCATTAACAATCATTTGCCATACCTCAACACTAATTTTGTAGGTCATAGGCATTTTGAAAAACTTTTGAAATAAAACAAAAGAAGTAGTTATTAAAATATTTTAAATTTTACATCTGTAGTGCAGACAAACAAAATTAAACAACTTACCAGCAAAAATAATTAAAAAATAAACTTACAGCACTAAATAAATCAATATGTATGAATACTTATGTTGTATTTAAAATTGCACTTTGAATTTTATATACTAAGTATAACTAAAAATAATAACTTAACATCATAATTATCAACACAGAATTATTGTTTATCATTTTTACACATTTATTTTATCATAACAATAAAGAATAAGCAGGTTAGAGTATGAAAACAAAGTTTAGTAATATACTAAGGGTATGAATAATTTTATTGCATACTGTATATAGCTTTTTTTTTTCATTGTTAAAAAACAAATTAGCTACCATACAGGGTTAATTATAAAACTTTCAATGCAAAACTTTAGAACCTTATGAAAAAACTTCAGAATCATATCTTATAGACATCTTAAGATATCCTTTTTATCATATAGGTGCATCAAAAAACTTAAAGTTGTCACATCATCATAAAATTGAACTTTTGAAAAGAAGTTTTTTTTTTTGTATGTTTTTTATTTTATTTTGTCATTG
Organism: Hydra viridissima; assembly: GCF_058129835.1. Classification (NCBI taxonomy): domain Eukaryota; kingdom Metazoa; phylum Cnidaria; class Hydrozoa; order Anthoathecata; family Hydridae; genus Hydra; species Hydra viridissima. Next base: position 4,349,477 of record NW_028324309.1, on the reverse strand, counting down.
TTTTTGAATTCTACACCTTGGTAAAAACTTTTATTATTTCATAAAAATTACATAAGTTAAAGTTTATTGTTTGTGGCAATGTGCTTAAAAAATAAATGGCACAAATTATCAACATCTCTGAAACCGTAAGGAGTTAGAATTTTTTTTATGAATGTAAGCTTGTTTATCAAAAATCATTAAAACCTGAAATGAGTCAAAAAAATATATTTTTTGGTATTATTAAAAACCATTAAAACCTGAAATGCATGGAGTCAAAAAAATATATTTTTTGGTATTATTAAAAATCATTTAAACCTGAAATGCATGGAGTCAAAAAAATATTTTTTTTGGTATTATTAAAAATCATTAAAACCTGAAATGCATGGAGTCAAAAAAATATTTTTTTTGGTATTATTAAAAATCATTAAAACCTGAAATGCATGGAGTCAAAAAAATATTTTTTTTGGTATTATTAAAAATCATTAAAACCTGAAATGCATGGAGTCAAAAAAATATATTTTTTGGTATTATTAAAAATCATTAAAACCTGAAATGCATGGAGTCAAAAAATATATTTTTTGGTATTATTAATAACAAAAGTTTTGATTGAGGTTTTCACTTTCAACTTAATGAGGAACAACCAAACTTAATGATTATTACATTTTTTAATTTATAGCATGAATAATTCATTGTTTATATCCCTCAAACAAAGTAAATAAAAATACAATACTATTTTTACCATGTTTTCTGAAGTATCTGGAAACTTTTTTTCTGTGCTGTCAAAATTTTTAACAGATGAATGCTCATCTTTACTTGTTTTTAAAGTAACTTTTTCAGCTGGCTTTAAATCTTCATTACTTTTAATTGTATTTTGTGGAAGATTCTTCTCTGTTAAGCTTAAGTGTTCATCACTTTTAACTGCTTTAGAAGCTGGAACAGTACTATTGCCAACCGAATCTTCAGAATTATTTCCAGAAACATCATTTAAAACATCCTAGAAGAACCAGTACAAAATTTAGTTTAAGACTCATAACTTTGTTAACACACTTTTCTTATCATTTGTTTTAATACTTTGACCTATATCTTCTACTTTGAAGCCTGCAAATGATAAACAAGGAGTGAAATAGAAACACGCTATCATATTTTTTTTAATGTTTATTTTTAATTACAGTAATTTATATATTGTAGTTGGTAAAAATATCTTAGTATCTTTCAAATTAAAAAATTGGAGGGAAATGGACAACTTAGAGAATATTTTTAGTCATGAAAAAAAATTGAATGAAGAAAATTCTGTAAAGAAACTTTGTAGAGTATGCAAAAGTAAGACTGCAATTGATAGAAGGTTATGACAATTATGATAAGATCCATGACAAATATTTTTAATATAAATAATATTTTTTATTATTTGTATTGTGAAAAGCAGGCAACTAATCAAAAATTTATTTTTGATACATGAAAAACTTTATTGCACTACTAATTAAAACACAAGCTTTCAAAATTAATAATCCAAGAACTTTGACAACATTTCTTATTTGAAGTGCATTGTTTAATTTTTTTTTTTTGTTTTGCTTGTAACGTTAACTACTTCATGAAAATTGAGAAGACTTACTTATCAACTGTTTATACATCACTTCTACTTTTTTTAACATTTAAAGCAAACTTCTATGATAAAAAATAATTTGATTAAAGCTAAAAGAATAAAATTCAAAAAATTGTTCATCTATACTTTTTTTATGCTAAATTAAGTCTCATAAGTTTAATTACCTGGATATTATAAGTAACACATTTTTTATTAACAACTCAATTGCAAATAAGACTTAAACTATTAACTTAAAAAAAATTAGCATGATTCAACAACAAAGAGAACTCACATATACATTATAAAACCCTAATGAAATATAAGAAACTGAGCAACAGATGGTATGAAAAGAAACCCCGAGCAAAAAGGATCAAAAATATTTATGAAAACATGGAGCAGGATCTAAAAAAATGTTAGTTTATGCTGATTAGATAGGGTTTCAAGATAACATATCAGAAGTCTTACTTCATTAATATTTTATAATCATTTAACAATTACTTATACTTGAGAATTTGCAAGTTTACAAAGATTTACACATAAAATCAAGAACCAAATTATAAAAAATATATATTGCCTCTTTATTGTTAAATTCTTTAAGCAGTACAATCTTTAACGTTTTTTCTGAAGTATCTGGAAACTTTTTTTCTGTACTGTCAATAGTTTCAACAGGTGAACCATCGTTCATACTTGTTTTCAAAGCAACTGTTTCAGCTGACTTTAAATCTTCATTACTTTCAATTGCATTTTGAGGAAGATTTTTCTCCTGTAAACCAAAGTGCTCATCATTTTCAACTGCTTTAGAAGTTGAAACAATATTATTATCAATCAAATCTTCAGAATTATTTCCAGAAGCATCATTTAAAACATCCTAGAAGAACCATACAAGTTCTACAGTATTGTGAAAAAGTTAAGAACCACTAAATAAAAAAAAATATTTTTTTGAAATAAATTTAATTAATTTTTATTCTAAAGATAATAAATAAGTCTTTTTTTTTCAAACATATTAAACAGAACATGAGAAAAAAGAAAAAAATTTTTTTTTTGAAAATTAATTAATAGAACCTATAGAAATAAGGATTAAATATTATGTGTTGATTTTGTTTTATATTTCTTAAGTTAAGAACCACAAAGAATTTTTTGTGCTAAATGCGGCGGAAACATCTTTTTTAACTTATTTTTACTTTTTTTGTTTAAATATTTTATTAATGACCTGAGTCATCACCAAAAAACCAATAAAAGTATTTGAAAAAAATTAATTTTTTTAATACTTTTAAAAAAAGTATTTAATTTCAAACAAAAAAAGTCTTTTCTGTTGATGAGCAGAAAAGCTAATACCTGTGAAGATTGTATAAAAGTGGTGCATTTTCAGCAGGAAGGTAAATCCGCTTGTGAAATTGGAAAAATAATAAAGCGATCACATAGTTTGGTGCTAACAATCATCAAAAGATTTAAAAAGACGAAATCTTTGAAGATCGCGTTAGACAACTCCCAATGATGATCGCCTTTTAATCAGGTTGGCAAAGAAAAATCAAACCATGCAGTTGCATGAATTAAGAAGGGAATGGAAGCTTTCAAATGGATGTCAAGGATCACTTGTGCGTAGGAAACTATTAGCTAACAATATGTTATGGAAAAAAGCTGTTCTAAAACCGCGACTTAATAAACAACATATAAAAAAACGAAAAGAACTTTGCCAAAGCGTCAAAGAATGGTCTAAACAAAAATGGAGGACAGTAATGTATGACAGTATTGGTAGAATTACAAAATATTAGGTAAAAATTACAGTTTCTTGTTCTGTGGTTCTTAATTTTTTCACAATTTTTTTAAATAAAAAATACCTATAAAACTTTAAATACATTTTATTTATTTATTTAAAAGTTTTTATCATTTTTATTATTTTTTATTTTGTTTGTCTATTTTCTAAAACTTATTATTATTATTTTTTTACCAAAAAAAAATATTCATTTAAATAAAAATTTAAAAATAACAGTAAATTATGACTTTGCTTTTTTGGTGGTTCTTAAATTTTTCACAATACTGTAGTTTAAGCCTAATAATTTTGTTAACACACCTTTCTGAACATATGTTTAAATACTTTGACCTTTATCTTTAATTTTGAAGCTTGTAAATAATAAACAAGGAATTAAATGGAAAAATTAAATGATTAAATTTTTGTTAAAATGTTCATTTTTAATTATATGCACTTAAATATCATAGTTGGCAAAAAGATCTTTTTTTTTTATCATTTATTGTGTTCATTTTGATTGATATTGTTACAACTGTTTGAAATGATTGTGTAAATTAGTTAAAAAGAACATAACAAAAATCTTATTCTTTTAACATATCTTATAATCTTTTAACAATCCTTATTAATATATTTATTTCTTACACATAACATTTTATTAATGTATTTACTTCTTACACATAACATTTTATTTCAAAATATTACATTCAGCTCTCAGGTTATTATAAATTAAAGAAAGTAATTTCTTAGCTGCTCAGTCTTTAAACTCATTTTGTAAATATATATTTAATGCAATTTACACATGGAATTATTAAGATAGGTCACACTCTAGTCTTCAGATTTCCTTAAAATTTATATTATCAATTTTCTTCATTGTTTGGATTGTTCACAAATACAACAATTATTATAATTAACTAATTATCTAAGTTTTAAAGCAAATTTTAATGATGATAAATAATTTGATGAAAAATCACAAAATAATAAAATTTTATGCTCTAAAATCTGCTGACTTACACTTTCTTTGTGCTAAAGTGTAGTATATAATACAACAATTACATTAGTTACCTAGAGAATATAAGTAACACATTTTGTATCAAATAAATATATTCAAAGTATCAAGGTTATTTTTTTTTTAATCTTTTATTTTCAATTATCAAAACTAATACTTATTTTACTTAATACATACATACATACTTAATTACTTATATTGGCTGTTTATTTAATTATCATCTTTACTTAAACTAAAATTTAAATCATCCAAAGAATATTTCTGAGAGACAAAAAGAAGTGATAACTAGATGTAAGATCAGATGAATATAGTAGATTTTTAAGTAAAACAAAAAAAAACTGGTAGACCTTCTATTGTCTTGTTTGATTTCTTGTCTAATCTCATTCCACATGGTTTCAGTACCTTTATATAGGTCATATATATGGAAACAAATTTATCTTGCCCATTATACTATCAAGTTCAACTTGATGCCATAAATTTTCATGTGGGAATGATCCTTACTTCATTATGAAATGTGTTATGAAGATAATTATAAAAATATATTGATATATTATGTACTTTAGTCAAAAATCAATTACATTACTATAGTTACTATAGTTACAAAACATACCTTATAAAATTTTAATAATCAGAGGGAGAAAATTCAAATTTTTTTATCAAAAAGAGATGCACATAAAAAATTAAAACAACTTTGGCCCCAACAGTTTAATGAATGTCAGAAGAACCTGTTTATCAAGGCGCTGAAAATTTTTCCAATAAACCTGCAGAAATATCTTTTTTCAAGATTGCGATGTTCAAAAGGAACAAGGAATTCTTGAATATATTTTTCAATTTGTTGGCAATAAAGATCAAAAACTTTGATGAAAATATGGAGCTATATATATCATAGCTTTATATATTAAGCTGAAAAAAATGTAAGTTCATCCTAATTTAAATTGAATTCAAGGCAACATTTCAGAAGTTTTACATTATTAATATTTTATAATTATTTGAAACTTACTATTTTTGATTTAAATAAAAAATCATGATTCGTACATAAAAACTGAAAAAAGTGTAACCTCTTTGTTGCTAAATTCCCTATGATTTGAACAGCTTTCTGGTAAAGTTGGAACATTTTCACCTTTAAAAAACATCATATACCATACATCATTACATTATAAACATACATACATACATACATACATACATACATACATACATACATACATACATACATACATACATACATACATACATACATACATACATACATACATACATACATACATACATACATACATACATACATACATACATACTTTTACATATACATATACATATGTTTATCTTAACATTTTTCTTTCTAAGTACAAGCTATATAGTGAAACACCTTCAGTTTCATTTTCTGTCAGTTTCTGTCCACAACTTGAACAATATTTTCCTTCTCTGGATTGATTACATTTACTACAAAACCTTTTTTCTTCTATATTCTCCTTGTCATTTGTAACAGTTGTTTGGTTCGATGACTTCTTAGCAGAATCGCCTGTGTTTTGATTTTTTCCTTCATTTTCATTTTGCTTTTGGTCTTTTTTTTTGTTTTGCTTTTTGCCTCTTTTATTGCTTTTCTGTTTACCCATATTTACTGCAAATTTAATCACAAAAGCTGCAGCAATCTAGATTCACCACCGAAGCAAAAAAGTTATTACATGAATAGAAATTAAAATTTTCAATTAACAAACATCTAAAATTTCTTTGAGTGGTTTTTTTGGCAAGAAAAAAAAAGAAAGAATAGCATGGAAAGAATTTTAAGGCGTCTCACGTTGAATTAGAAACGTTAAATAAACCACGTGATTTGATTGTTAGATGAAAATAAAATTCCGAGAAATTCCTAGACAAAAAGCAGTTTACTTGAACACTGTTCAGGGTATCCCATTCTTTTCAAAAATCACCTTTTTTACCATAAACACTAGGCCCGAAGTATTTTTTTGCTTGAAGCTATATAAATGTAGGATCTGTTAAAAAAAAAATTATAAAGTCTTTATTTGCAAAAATGGACTTTATTGTTTCATTTTCTAGACAAAAAAATTAGCTTTTGGTAAAAATAAAGCTGTTACGACCGCAATGTAAAAACCCATTACACTTCTTGATAAAATTAAACTTTTTAACAAACGCAAAACAAAGTTTTAGAAAGAGTACTTAAATAAAATTATTTTAATAAAAGGTTTTGACTTATCAAAAATCTATTTACTTATCAAAAATATATTTACATATTTTTCGTATTTCGAATTTTTTGTAATTATTTATTTTAACCCACAAATATATTGCCAAAGTAAAAAAGATATTGGCGCTACTCGACTTTTGCACACACACACACCGTTCCTTTTTTTTTTTTTTTATGATTGATTATGATAGAGAATTTTATGCTGATTAAGAATCGTATAAAAACATAGGTCTAAAAATTAATAGAAAGTGCTCTAATCTGAAGTTGAAAGTACAAAAATATACGACAAATCCCTAATATTCGCCATCTTGAATATTGATAATTCTTTATCTAAAAGTTATCTTTTAAAAGTATTAAAAACCTGGTTTTTATTTTTCTATAATAAATATTTCGAATAATAGAACGTTAAGGGATTTCAATTGCTTTATAAAGCATTATAAATTAAATTTAATTTATCACGCCAATTTGTTTAAACTGGGACCCTTCTTTGCTGTTTAGAATATCTTTTAAAGTTTATTTAAAATAAGTTGAAAAAATCTTTTTTTTAATTATATATTGCAATAAGTTTTTAAATTATTTTAAATGTTTTCATTAAAAATACACATATATAAAGCTATCGAATTTTTTTTATACTTCAAGTTAACCCCCCGTAAAAGTTTACTTCTAAAATGTCTGTCATAGAAAGTAATTTTTCAGAAAAATTTTGCTGCTTCTTCATTTATCCACAAATCATGGCCCTTCGAAGACCAATAATAAATGCCATAAGCCTAACGCCTATGATAGTGTAAATTCAAATCTATTGAGTACATTTTTTGCAAAGATATTTAAAATTCCTTTTTTTTTTTTTGATGAAAGTTTATCTTTTTAAATCCTTTTTTTCTTTAAAATTAATGAAGATTTTAATTGAAAAAATTGTCGTAAATTCTGTTATAAAAATAAAATTCACAAGAGAAACATGTTTTATAGCTCGTTTGTATATATGATTACATTCGAAAGAACTTTCACTTAGACGATAAACCAAAAAACATTTTTCTATAATACAAACCAGGTTGACAATTTTTTTTTGCTTTTGACTATTTTTTTTGCAATTTGTTTTGCTTTTGAGAACAAAGTCAACCGTAAAGTTAATTTATTCAAGATGACGATTATTAGGAATTTTTCGTATATTTATGTACTTTCAACTTCAGACTAGAGCACTTTCCATTAACTTTGAGACCTATGTTTTTATGCGGTTCTTAATCAGCATAAAATTCTCAATAATAATCAATAATAAAATAGGTGTGTGTGTGTGTGTGTGTGTGTGTGTGTGTGTGTGTGTGTGTGTGTGTGTGTGTGTGTGTGTGTGTGTGTGTGTGTGTATGTGTGTGTGTGTGCAAAAGTCGAGAAGCGCCAGAGATATTTGACAAATGAGTATGAAACAATATGAAAACACTAATGGTTTAAAAACAACAAAAAAAATGCAAGCATGTTTGATTTAATTGGAAATATAGATATTTTTTTTTAAATAAATATGTTTTAGCATTATCTTAATATTATAAATAATGTTCTAATAATATTATATTACTTTAATAATATTATTGTTAATGTTTTCTTATAAAAAATTTATCATGAATAATATTATTAATAATATTGATAAATAATATAATAATAATATTTTATTTCCAGAGAAAAAGAAGAACTTTTATCTTCTGAATCAATATTTTTATAAAAGTATTTCACTAATCAATTTTGTATGGTGTTGAAGTTACATTTAAGTTCATTGTTTATGATAGCACAACTACAAATACAAGTCATAATAGAGATGCTATTCATTGTTTATGTTGTGAGCCCGAAACAAAATACAATATTAAATATTAGGCTTTAATCAAATATCTAAAGTCACTACAATAACGACAACTAAGTAAGTTAAAAACGCAAGGAATAAACATAATTAATAAATACGGTTCGTTGAAGTGCTACACCATAAAGATCTTTAGATCAGAGCTTTTAATATACAACAGTCTTCTCCGCTTATTATTATTTTTTTTATTTATAAGAATTTTGAATTAATAAGTGATGCAATCGTTTAGGTATTTTGGTTTTTTAATATTCCGTCCGAATCTTGAAAATGTTCTGTTCTGTGTTTCTACGGTAGCAGGGCTTTGAGAAACAAACTGGCCGGGTGTGCCTTTTTCTGGTGTATTGATATTTGTGATGCCATCCATTGAAGAGTTCTCAAGATCATATATACTATTTCACTGGTTTCGGTTGATGCGTTCCACCCTTGATTTTCCTGATTGTAGGTATCAGTATCAATAGATATTTGGTCTTTACATAATTCACCGGATTGTTGATGGACCGGCTCTGCATAACTACTAGATTCTGCCGATGAGTCATTCTCCTGAAGTGGAGCAAGATCTCTGGTCGATACTGTGTCAATCTTACCACTTTGAAATCTGAAGAGTGCAAAATAGGGAGATATTGTTTCTATCAGCTGGATTTCGTCAACGAGTGGATCTCCCTTCTGTCTGATTTTCCGTCTGTAAAGGATTACAGAATCCTGCTCAGCTAGAAAATCCGGTAGTACAGTACCTACAATGGATGAACGTTGGAAGTTCATCATCCTTTGATGTGGTGTTTCATTGGTAGCTGTACAAAGTAGTCCTCTTACTGAAGATAGAGCCATTTGTAAGACTACTTCCCACTTTTCTTTTCCTAGATTTAATGTTTTTAGGGCTAGACTAATTGCTTTTAATATAGTACCGTTTGTCCTTTCACATTGCTCATTGCCTTGTGGTTGGTAGGCAGTAGTTCTGGTTTTGATGACACCATTTCTTTCAAGGAATTTTTGAAGTTTTACGCTTTCAAATTGTGTCCCCCAATCTGTGTGTATTGAAGATGGTGAACCAAATGAGAATAGGCTGAGGAGATGACGTATAACAGTATCTGCAGTTATATCGTAACACGGAAACGCAAATGGGTACCGTGAGTATTCGTCAACTACCACGAGCATGTATTTATTTGCTCTAGTGGATTGTAGGGGACCAACAAAGTCCATGGATAAACGTTCCCACGGTCTAGTTGACTAAATAAGACGACCTATTGGAGGCTTGTAGAAACGTGGTTTAATTTCGTTGCACGTGGCACAGTTCTTAGTTAGTTGATTAATTTCTGTGGTTGAGTAAGGTAAGTTTCGGCTTTTGCAATAATGTAGCATTCTTTTAACTCCCGGGTGACATAGTTGGGAGTGGATATAGTGTAATGTTCTTGAGGTACTTTGTAATGAACAACATCGGGAGAGGGCGTCAGCAGCAGTATTTTCGTGGCCCTGTCTATATGAGATAGTATAGTTGACGTCTGCCAATTCTAAGCGCCAGCGAGTAAGTTTATTGTTTTTGATTTTCGTTGACCCCTGTTTATTAAAAATAAGCGATATTGATCTTTGGTCTATTACGATGTTAACGAGTGGAACTGAGTTGATTAGATGTTTCCATCTTCTGCAGCATTCTACTATAGCTGCAGCTTCTTTCTCAACAATTACATACTTCTTTTCGGCATTTGTTTTTGTCCTTGAAAAGAAAACCACTGGCCTGCCTAGCTGTAGTAATGTTCCTCCAAGGGCTTTGTCGGAAGCGTCTGTTTCTATAGTTAGCGGGAGTTTAAAGTCAGGGGAGGCCAGGCATGCTTCAACTAGTTTATTTTTAAGCGTTTTGATTGCTACTTTGGCATGTGTGGTTAGGCCCCGGGATGAAAAACCTTTCCTTGCTTCAATAAGTGGCAGAGTTAGTTCGGTGCAGTTTTGAATCCATTTGGCGTAATATGCAAAAAATCCAATCATTCTATTTAGTTCTCGTAAAGATCGTGGATCTGGCATATTCATTAAGGCTTCGTATCTCTTAGGGTCGGGTTTTATGGTACCGTTCTCAATAACTTGGCCTAAAAATTCTATTTGAGTTTTTTTGAAATTACTCTTTTCCATGTTTATCTGTATATTGACATCTTTAGCCGCATTTAGGAACCTCTTTAGAATTATGTCATGCTCATGATCATCTTTCCCCCCAATAATCAAATCGTCAAGGTAAGCATAGGTGTTTTCCAGCTCTTTGGTCTTGATAAATTCGTCCATTACTCGTTGAAAGATTGGCACAGCATTAGTGCAACCAAAAGGTAATCTTTTGAACTCGTAAAGTCTACCATTAGCTTCAAATGCAGTTAGTTTAATGCAGTTCTGGTCGTATTTTTACCTGATGGTATGCGGATTTGAGGTCAATAGTACTAAAAACTTTATTGGCTGATATTTTAAGTAACATGTCAATTCGTGGTGTTGGGTATGAATCTAATGGCGTGTGTAAGTTGATTGTATTTGAATAATCGATTACTAAGCGATTTTTGTGCCCTGAAGATGCTACAAAGCATTGAGCACGCCAAGGGCTACGGCTTACTTGAATAATATTTTGTTTCAGCATGCGGTTGATTTCTTCAGTTAAAAATGGGATATTTTTGCTCCGTCGTGATTTTGTTGAGATAGGCTTAACTTTATTGATATCTACTCCAGGTATTAATGAATATGTGTTACATTTCATGTTGTTTGTAGCAAGACAAAATTTGAGTGGTTCTTTTTTTCCTTTAAAGCTGATAGTTACGGAAGAACGTTGTGACAGAACATCCATTCCGATGATTACAGGCGCCACCAAGTTGTCAACAACAAGAAACTGTGCTATTAGCTTTTTGCGAACCATTAGTAATGAACCTCGGAAAGTTCCTTTTACTTTTAGAGTGGAGTGATCTGCAAGTGACACCTGTGAAGTGCACCGAGTGTCGTAGAAAAGGTTCCATTGCATTAGAAGTTCGGAGGTAATGAATGATTTGACTGAGCCGGTATCCAATAATGCTTGAGTCTTATTTTTGTTTATGGTGACGTCAATTTATCTACTTGATGAGCTAATTTCGGCTATGGCTGAAGATAGTAGTGTACTCTCATCCTCGTCGTCTGTGCATTTTTCGTTAATTGCGGCTGTTTTAGCGTAATTTTTTTTTGTTTTTGAGAGACAGACGGTTGACCAATGACCTTTTCTTTGACAGTTTGTACAGGTAGAGTTTTTCATTTTGCTTTTGGGTTTAACTTACCACCGCACCAAAAACAAGGTTTGATAATTTCTTGATTTGTTGTAGCTGCAAAATTTTGTAATACGGTTGAAGCCGTCGTAGTTGTTAAATTGAGAGCATCTTCGGCTGCCAGTTCCATAGTAAGTGCTGTTTTATAAAGTATATCTAGATTATCTTCTGTAGATTCTAGTAGCCGCTGTCGAATAGTTGATGAGTAAATTCCTGCAATAAAAGCATCACATATTAATAGGTTTCTATGTTGATCGGCGGTGAGAGACTGTGTAGGACACTTTCTGGCAAACTGCTTTAGGTTGGACATAAAGTTTTCGACTGATTCGCCCTCGTGCTGTTTAAGCGATCGAAGTTTGTGACGCATCATGATAGCCGTTGACCGTTTTTGAAACTTTTGGTAAAGTATTGTTATTGCTTTGTTGAATGAAGTTGAATCTTGAATTAATGTAAAGGTTTTAACTCCGCATAAAACAAATAAAACTTCAAGTTAACTATCTGCTGGTATAACTGCTTTTTATAAATAAACAGCTAGCATCTTTTTCCAGTAAATATAATCCTCTTCGCTCGGATTGTCACTAAGAACTTTTTTAAATATTTTGGCATCCATTTATATATTTGATTAAATTGTTGTGAGCCCGCAACAAAATACAATATTAGATATTAGGTTTTAATCAAATATATAAAGTCACTACAATAACAACAAATAAGTAAGTTAAAAACGCAAGGAATAAACATAATTAATAAATACGGTTCGCTGAAGCGTTAAACCATAAAGATCTTTAGATCAGAGCTTTTAATATACAACAGTTTAGAGGCTAAATTTAAAAAAATTAGGATGGGTAATATGTTCACTTAACAAAAATGAACTTTGCCTTCAACATCTAATAGAAGAGCTTGATGGTAAGACAACCTCTAAGACCCCTAGCGAAGTTACTTTCCAAGGTGACTGAAATGGAAAGAAATTACAACTTCAAGACAATATCTATAAGTCCTAGTTTAATTAAACTTCATGAAGAAATAGTAAACAAGTTATCTTCAGATTAAAAATATCCCTATAAACAATACCAGATAGTAATTTTAGGAACTCTTGTTGAAAGTTTGACAAACCAAAAACCAGGCATTATAGTCTATTCAAGGTGGCTCAACAAAGGTTTTTCTTTATTTTTATTGTGAGTATGCAAACATGAATTAGAGGGAGATGAGCTAAAGAATTAAGAACTAATTGTTAAGTTTATTGTGTCAGTTTACTTTCCTATGTGGTTTCTAAATCAAAGTGTAGCATAGTTGGATAGAGAGGAAACAACAGATCCTGAACCAACTCACCCTTATAAAACTTCAAGATGAGTATGTACAGAGAATTATTGAAATATACATGAGATCTTCAGCATGGTGTTCTCAAAATTTGCTGTTAATAAAATTTTTGAAACTAGAAAACATCAAAAAAGGGAAGCGTTGTTCTCCCAGAGCATACAAGATTCCTAACTTAAAATTGCATGCAACGACATTGAATGACCTTATAACATGGAAAGAAGCCTATAAACCTGTTAAATATTAATAGTGATGTAGAAAAATTCCTTATTGTCCTATGGTGTTTCCATATTTCTCTGTTCACACACAGAGAGGGCAGTTAAGGAGTAAATTTAATTTTCATTACACTTAGCAATATATTATAATTGATAAAAATTTAAGAAATATTTGTTGTCATGAAAGTCGTTTTTAAATGATTAGCTTTTTTTTAGGCTTCTGAAACAGCTTTTGGTTTTGAGAGAAAAGATGGTTTTATCTGAGCAAGAGTAGAAAATAGAGCGATAAACCCTAATTTTAAGAGCAAGAAGGACATATCTTAAGTTTAGTATTCATTTTAGTACCTATAACAGAGTGTATTATAGAGATATTTAGATATTAGGATATATTATTAGAGAGAAAGTAGTTTAATTTTTGTTTGTTAATTTTTATAAGCTTGATATTGTAGAATAAGCATTTATGAAACCTGGCACCTATACATAGAATATGAAGGGGGGCTTAAACACCACTCCAATTTTTCCAAAAAAAATTCTTATTTATTAACATCCAATCTGGTGAAAAAAAAATCGTTTTTATACTATCTGTATGGGATAGTCTTGCACATTTTAAACTTTGCTCCCCCTCCCCATTTGAATTAATATTTGAAAAAGTTAAGGTCTATTTTTGCAAATGTTGCTTCTACTTTGATAAATTTATATATGCCACCCCTTGGGGCCGACTTTGTTAATGAAAGTTGAAAAGTATGGAATGCCCTATTGAACAGTTAAAATGTTACGCCATTTTGAACGTTAATACATTTCAAAAAAAAAATTTTTTTGACACACGCTGAAAGTACAGCAAACATTTAAATAGTATATCGTTGAATTTTCTGGATTATTTTTATACGATATTATTGTTATGGTCATGAAAATGAAACAAAACGAAGATGATATCAGTAGAAAAACAAAAATGCCGAAGAGTTAAAAAAAAAGTACCCAATGACAAAACTTTTTAACTAAAAATACTTAAAGAATTTAGAAAAATGACAAGTGAAAAACGTAAAAGCCAATTGATTTATTTTTGTATTTTTAAATAAACTTCTTTCGAAATTAATTGCAAAGTTCCAGAACAAAAAAGTAGCGCTTTTCTGTACATTTATTAAAGATATTTAAAACACTTCGCCCTAGGTGGTTGTCAAAATTATTATAAAAGTTGATCTTGTGAAGTAAGCTGTGGCTCAATGCTCAGGTACTCGTTCCACTCGGTTTACTTGTTTTGAATGATGCATTTAACGCTATCCGTAACTTAACAGTATCTTTATCATCACAGCTCGCGCTGTCATTCTAGATGTCAAATGGATTTTGCCTATATTGCCGGTTATATTAACGTTTTTTTGCTATACCCGGGCAGAGAAATGAATTTTTTTATGATGGGTGCAATACTGACAATCTTAATTTAGTTTAATGCAAAAAATGAATCTCAATTCCAAACTACAATGTCCATTTTCGTATCTTTAGTTTAATTAATTTGTTGTTGGATAGTATGATATAGAGAAATTTAGACCTCAATAAAAAAACTCTTGTGTCTATTAAGCTTGTTTCTATTTAACTCAATGTAATTTTGAAAAAAGACAATTATTGCAAACATTTTGAATTGTTAGTGCTCCTTTGTGATCAAATATGCCACCGCAAAAAAAAAAACTTTCTTGACCCGCAATCAGAAATAAAAAGATACACAGGATAGAAGTGATTCGGACAAGCAAGCTACAAACAAAAATTGGCTTCTTCCACCAGAAAGAGGTTTGTTGCTACAAATTTAGTCCAAAATAATCTGAATTTAATCCAGTCTGGTGACTCAAATTCAGTTCATGATGATAATAATTTAATAATTTAACTTCAAGTAAAAAATAACAACTTGAATTAGAATGTCTTGCTTCTGATGATTCTCTTAGTTCTAATTTTGACAAATTTCGAAACCAATTAACTTTAAATTGTCAAAGAAAATTCATTACCTTTTATCAAACGACTTAACAAAAAATTCCTCAAGAAAATCAAAACCTTGACAAACTAATTTTACATGATTCCAATACTCGGCCTAAAGTCTCTGAGGTTTTTAAATGTTGCCATTTTGAATATGAACTTAAGCGAGATATGGGGCCAAGTGTTTCTGTGTTTAAATCGTACTAGCATTAGACATTTAAATGATAAATGGTGCTAAAAACTTTTATCAAATGGTGAACAAGATAACTGTCAGATGATGCTTCTCAGCCCATCAAAAAACAACCTTTCTTGTTTTGCGTACTTAATATTTTTAACTGACAAAAAATCCAAGTTTGTAAATTTGACTGAAGGTTTTTCAAATTGGGTTCAATTACACCCAAGAGTTTATTAGCACAAAAAACAGTGTTGAAACACAGAAAAAGTCTTTGGAAAGATCAGGAAATTTAAAATTAGAAAAAAAAATTACTAGTTCTTCTTTGCAGTATCGTATGAGTTCTACTTAAAAAATTGAAACTACTTAAAAAGTTGAAAGAAGAAATTAAACTCTTGTTCTATAAAATACCATCGAAGGAGAAACAGAAAAATCTAGAAACAACTTAAAGATTGTCATTGATTTTTGTGCCAAGAGTAACATTTTCAGATTGTGATACAAAGTGAAGATAACAACTTCTGATGCAATTGGAGAATCCAGATTAGAATTTTTCTTTAGCATCTTTTTAATTAATCAATCACTAAAATTTTCAGTTGGTAGAACACATTGCTTCAGTTAAAGCAAAAAAAGGCTTCAACCTCTTACTTTTCTTTTCAATACATTTTTTGGCAGAATTCAAAAAATATTTGATTTCTTTTTGAGCTCATCAGTGAGATAGGAAAAGTTGCTGAAAAAATAAAGCTGTCATTTAAAGAACAAAGCTCAATAAGGTGGTGAGCCAGAAAATAAGAAATTTATCCACTAAAAAAGCCATTAGTTATGTATCGAATTTCAAAAGACATTTAAAATGATGCTGATGTGAATTATGATACTTTAACAGGAGCAAAAGAGATTATTTCTCAAATTGACTTTTTATGGCTTTATGATTGCTTGATCTCTGGTATTAAAATATTACTTCGATTCATAGAGAAAATCTATGAATCTATGAAAATATCATGCTTATCTTTTAGAAAACATCAATTATCAAGGAAAACAATTAGCTGATGGTAGTAATATCAATAAAATAAATATAAAAATCTGAAATAAAGTTTTTCTATTTATCAACATGCTTTTAAAACGATTGTTAAATAAATATCAAATTGAGTAATCAAAATGTTGTGTTTTGGCTTGAAAATTCTAAAATTTTAGCTAAAATTATTTTTCTTGCGTATAGCTAAACCAAAAACGCGCACAAATGTGTATGTACTTATTGAACGCGTCAAAAGTGTGTATGAAAAATGTTTTTAATTAATGAATTTAAATTCTTTGACTCAAAAAACTAAGATATTTGTTGAGTTCTTTCAACACACTTGTTGAGTTTTTGCCGTTTTTTGATGAGTCCGTTGTGAGATGGTATGGTGAAATATATCAACAATAAGTCTTTTGATAGTCAGACTTAGATACTTAAAAACAATGCGAAGGGGTGTCTTATTGCTGATACTATAGAACTAAATTTTCTCCAAATGAAGAAAATACTAAGATAGTGGCAACCATTTTATACTACTCTTTTGATTTACAATTGCTGTCTTAATGAAACCAATTTCACGCATCATTTTTCACTCACAACGAAATTTTTACAAAACCCTGCAACCCCGTTTTAATCGCCGCAGCGAAACATATTTGAAAAAGACCACGCGCCTTGAATAGTAGGTGCTTGTGCTTGCATTTACACAATCTCTGTGACCTTTGCGATGTTTATGTTAAATAATCGTATTGAGGAGACTGTATTGAGGAAAATCATTATAAATGAATACATTTCTTTCTTTAAAGAATGTCAACACACGCGCTTGCACGTGTACAGTTAGAAGGCCACCTTCTATGTGTTGGTCACAATAACTGCATTGCTGAAGAAGATATCGACAAAAGCAAAGCTTGCTATTGCAGGTCGCCATCACATTCACAGCCTATGGATAACAAACCAGACTTTCAAAGCCATACCGCAACTTATTCATACTCCCACTTAAAAACAGAGAATCCTTTGATCTTATTATTGAAGAATGGAGGTTGATTAGACTTCCTAATTAATTCAATAAAGTCCATTGAAAGATTCAGGAAGCACCTCAATTAAAACCATACGCAGCAGCCATTACATATCCAAGCTTATTAGAACGTCTCACTGTTTTAGTATTATAGTGATTTTTACTACCACCGTGATCAATTGGAGGCGCTGCTTGATCGTTATAATGAGAAAATTACTTTATAAATTTACTTTGGAAGATATAATATGAGGCCGAAACTCCGTCAGCAATTGGCAAATAAAACAGTGATACACCCGAGCAGATGGCCAGAGCTAGACATTCCCTATTGAGCTTGATAGCATCAAGCTCTATAGGGAATGTCTAGCTCGGGCCATCTCGGCAGGGTATGCTAAAAATCTTCTCGAACGTGTTACACGATGATTTTTTATATATGAGTCCTGACAAAGTCAATACATTTTCTACAACATAGCGTGAAGTGAAGTATACGGAAAGAAATTTCATAGATAACATACAGGTCAAGTCACAAAAGCGTTTCCTGCAGGAGATCTTATCGTGCCTCAGGATGATCTAGACTGCAAATCAGTTTTATAATATGTATTGTACAGTTTTATAAGATGTATTAATTCAAGGAGAAGGCTTTCATATCAGATTATCACTTGCACTTGTGACTGAGATATTGAGCGCATTTCAACATCAATGCTGATGTAACACTTTCTACTTGGGTTCAACACACTTTATCAAAGGAAAAGGTTGACTCATTTGAACGTGTTCGAAATTCACAGTATAACGTAAGTGAAACTTAATGGATGAGGAAAATCAAAATTTTCAGGACTCAGATCGCGCGGTTGTTTAACGAGTTAAGGATACACACGTTGTTAAAATTGGATAGGCATTGGCTTCTGCTAGAGAAGTTCGAATGGAGGCGTTCGTTTGCAAATGGACCGACAAAAAAAAATTAATCTTGTTCTGGCTTCTACACAGCCCCATCTAGCACCGCTGAAACAGCAAGCAGAAAGACAGCTTATAGCCTGCGGTCGGAGTGTAATTAAAGATAGCTGTTGAAACCACAGTGCGTGAGAAAGTTCTTCGAGTTGAAGCAAGCACATATAATGTGGAATCAAAAAAGCTGTTACTCGTTCGTCTATTTATTATTATAGCTGGTATTTATTTTTACAAGACTCGTGTTGACTCACTGCCATTCCGTCAAAACCTTGCCCAATCAAATCTTGAGAAATTTGGTAATAGAATCATTGAATCAAGTAGTGAAATCTAGTTTTGGTATCTAGGATGGAGCAATCTATCGTAGGTAGCTTTTAGGTAGGTTTAATTGTAGACAGATTCTCTTAGATTTCTCCTAGATTTCACTAATATCATTGATGTTTTCTTGTAAAACACCTTTTACCCGCCCGACGGTTATATGCTCTGCTTCACTGTTTAGTTGTTCTGTGATCTTATCTAATAGAATTGTTAATGTTTTTATATCTTTAACCGAAACGTTTAGCTTTACACCCACCAGGAACTTTACTCCCATAAATTGCAAGAAATATTTGGGAAAGACAAAGACAATTTGGGAAAGACAAAGACAATTGTATTAAATATAAAATAGTATTTTTGGCGTGTTAGTATTTATGTTTCTAGGTTTCGTCATAAGGATTATTACCGGGAGTTGAGCTGCAGAATCCACACAGTTACGTATATTCATCTTAATCATTTTAAAAAAATTCTTTGTATTAGTAATTGCTATTAAAGATATTAAGCTCATTATTCTTGGTCATCTCTTCACGTTTTAATTTCTATTTTGAATTAGGACAGTTGGATTTATTCGCTTAAAATTTCATTCAGTACTCAGTCAAGAATAAATAATAAAAAAAAATACGAAAAGAGAAAACCGAAGAAAACCCGAGTGTTCCCACACGTAACTTTCACGTATTGTTCTGCAAAATATTACGCTATGAGTAGGATTCGAACCTACGCGGGAAGATCCCATTTGATTTCTAGTCAAACGCCTTAACCACTCGGCCATCACAGCACATTTAATATTGTGTTCTTATTTAATTCAATTTGTTTAGCTAATCTAAAAAAAAAAAATTTTTTTTTAAAAAAAGTTTGAGGGCTGTCGAAATATTTCCTCTTGAAAGTAAAACTCTAGAATACGCAGAACAAATACGAAACAAATTGT
This sequence comes from Hydra viridissima, assembly GCF_058129835.1. NCBI lineage: Eukaryota > Metazoa > Cnidaria > Hydrozoa > Anthoathecata > Hydridae > Hydra > Hydra viridissima. The sequence continues at coordinate 4,330,018 of NW_028324309.1, read as the reverse complement.
ATCGGTAAGCTACATTTTAGCGACACGTTACGAGATCATTTAAGACAGAATTGGTCTGGTCTAGCATTTTTAAATTGGAAACGAGACTAAGTTAACAAAATTACAATTTGAATAAGAAATAACGAAAGTTGTCTCGGAATTCTTTAAAAGGAATGTTTTTCTTGATATGATTTGTTAAAGTGAAAATATCTAAGATGAAAGCAAGTAATTTAAGCTTGTATTAATTTTGCAGCTTGTTCACACCAGCTTTGAGTTATTCCAGAAACCTTCAAATTCTTTTAAAGAAAATCAATATAATCATGGGCGCCGGCAGGATTTTTTACAAGGGGGGGGGGGGGGCAAAATAAAATTCAACAGTGATACTTTAAAAACAACATAAATGCATTAATTAAAGTCATTTTATCAGACCAGTGACAACAAAAAATTAAAGAAAATGTAAAAATAAAAACACAAGAATTAAATCATTGTTATTCAGTAAATAGAAATTGTAGTCGTCTGCGTTCACTGCCAAACTTATTTACAATTTGTTCCATAAATTCAGATTTTCTGGAGCGTATTTTTTCACGATGTACGCTAAGCATGCAAAGCCCAGACAAACGCTCATTGGACATGGTTGATCGTAGCCAAGTCTTCACGCGCCGCAATGTACTAAATGATCTTTCTACAGTACATGTTGTTGTTGGCAGTGTTATTAAAATGAGCAAAGCTTCACGAACAGCAAGGTAGAACACAGACCTTGGTAGTAAATCTGTGAATTCGTTTATTGTGTTTTTAAAAGATTGAATGGCCCAAAAATCAAACCAAATTACACTATCGAGCTTAAAGTTATCAATTTTGTATACTTCATTGACAGTTGACATTTTCTCAATGAATTTTTCACGAGTTAAAGTTCTCATCTTTGCAGGATGAAGAAAACAAAGGTTAAATTAAGCAATGTTATCTTCTGAGAACCGCGTTTGAAGCGAATCGATTAATGAATCGAGATAAGGGATATACATAGCCTGGCGAAAGTATTTCTTGACATTTGTATCCGTTGCTCCACAATTGTTTCGGTATAACTGCCTTGAACATTGCCTTGGTGGTGTTGGTTGAATGTACAACTTTTCAGACAACTTTATCACTCTCTTGTAGTTTATACTTACCTGACGGGGATGTAAACCTGATCAACATGGGACTCTCCCATCCATAAGCGGTAATCAGGTCTATGTCTACTTTCTGAAGGGGGAGCAAACTCTGTGACGACGTTCACAGCGTCTCCTCCGGACGGAGTAGGCATGTCTGCAAGGCAATTAGCTGGAGGACATTAAACCACAATACCTGATCACTCTCTTGTAGATATCTTCACTGAAATGCATATCTGCCTTGTTACGGTGTAGATTTATAACCAAGAGCAATTCATGAATGTGCCTCTGTACTTGTGGAAGGTCTAGTTGAATGGCTTGAAGTGCTTGAGTACAGGGTTCCAGGAGAGCTGAGTAAAATGAAATGATAATTAGTCCAAATAAAAAAGTTGTTGAGCTGGATGCTAACAACAACTGATGTGCCAATTGACGTGTGTTTCCGGTTACTTCGTTAGATATCATATCCAACTGGGTAAATATTTGGTCAAAATTATCACAAAACACTCGTATGCTCTTATACTTTGCAGTCCATCGAGTCTCGCAGAGAAGAGGAACGTTGGGTATCACTGACCTTCTCTTAGGACTTTCACGGAAGAATGCAATAATTGACTTGATAGTACCAATTGTATTACGAATTTGTGGAAGTGCACTTAGATCATTACAACCAAGTTCAGTCTATGTCATGAGCAATGAACAAAAGCCGCCTTTGGATATTTCATTCTAATTCTTGATTGGACGCCGTTATCCTTTCCTGCCATGGTTGAGCAACCATCGTATCCCTGACGTAACAGACGATCTAAATTGAGACCTAATGGTAAACACTTGCTTAATATGGCGTCGGAAATTGAAGCCGCAGACATGCGTTCAGTGGAACAAATCCAAGTAATTCTTCCCAAATCATTTGCTCTTTTGTTGGGTCGACAAAGCGTATTCCAATGGATAATTGTTCTGTCCCTGAAATATCAGCTGTTTCATCAGCTAATACTGAGAATCCAATGGAGTTATTTGCAGCTGACACAATATCATTTACCAGAATCTGTTCAGATATTTTGATCAATTCTTTTTCGGTTTGATGTGATGTATATTTTGCATTCTTTGCAGCAGTATCAAGGTGATTTTTTATAATCTTATCACCAGCCTCAATTCGAAAGTTCAATAGCTGATGCATATTTCCTTTACTTCCTTCCCTCGCAGAGCCAAATCATTTGTTCCACACAACAAAATCGTTGAAAGGATAGAAAAGAGCTTCTGTCTGTTTGCTTCAACAATGCGTTTTACAGAATCGTCAAGCTGACATACAATTTCCTTGTTTGGATTTTTTCTCGCTGCCATGAAGTTTTCAGCATCTTGTTGAGAACACATATGCCATGACGATGACATGTGATTTCGAGCACATTCGTTAAAATCCTTATATTTTCTAAAGGCTGTAGTAATAAATGCACCTTGAAAACCTCGATGTACTTTTTGTGGGAAAAGAATGCAATATATACAAACAGCACCTTTAAGTTTTAAAGAGTACGCCAGCCAAGGAGCATATTGAACCAACCATGCATGTCTAAACCGTCGCTTTCCAGCTTCATGTTCTGGCACATCTTTTTTAAAATCATAAGTTTCATGGGGCTTGAATGGCTCGGTTAGTATATGATACTTGAGATCATCATTTATTCTAGCTGTTGCCTGAATATAAAGTCCAACATCGAAAACTGAGTTACCGTTATCATTTTTACATTCTGATTATTTATCTCCAATCATAACCTCTGACGTTTTCTGCATGTTTCCGTTGCATACATCAACATCTTGTTGCTGTCTTGCATCACAGTCAGTTTAGAGTAATATGTTCCTGTGATTTATCGGAATCATTTGTAGTTGCAACATGTTTAAAATTGAAGTAATCCAAAATATTACAACTTTGTCGTTTTTTAGACATTTTTACAGTATTCTGGAAAAAAAATATTGTAAAAACCTAAATTTAGAACAGTCCACAAAATTAAATAAATTGAAGAAACTTTTTTTCAAAAATTTTTTTATGATATCAATCATATATATTTCTGAATAAAGATTTTACATTCATAGTTGTTTACAATTAGTAAAAAACTAATGTGAAGTAAACACCTAATAATGCTAAAATATATAGTAATATAATGATTAGTTAAAAAACATTAAATACAAATTAGACATTTCAAAAAACAAAACAAAAATTAAAATACAACAGGTTAATGCAAGTTAATCAAATTGAATATATATAATTATAATAATCAACATTTAGCTAGCAAAAAACACAAGGTAGTAGTATTATTAAAATGAATATAACACAATAAATTGGAAAAAAATAAATAGAAATACAATACAAACAAGAAATATTTTTCCAACAAACAAAAAAACAACAGCATAAAAAAGTAAATGAAAATGGAACATTTAAAAATAATTTAAAAAATTTGATCACTGTATCCAATTCTTTCTTCGTTTGTTCGAAATTTATTTGTTTGCGTTACGAAAACAAATAAACTACGCAAATTGCGTAAGAACTTTGTTATTTTAATTCGATTTCTTTTTTTTAATTATTATTTCCTTTATTTTCCTTTTTTTTTCTTCCTCTCTTCTTTTTGGTTTATATACTTCTCCTTTATCTATTGTTTTTTTCTATTTATTCCTTTTTTATTTTTCTATGATCTGTTTCTACCATATATTTTTTTAAACTTTCATTCAAACATCTTTTTTTTAAAATATTAAAATATGCCTTTATAAAAAAGCTTCCGCCATCGTGGAAGTCATTGCATTTGATAGTAATATTTCATTTAAACTGTTGTCATTTACATTACGGTGAGTAAACTATAAATGAGTTAAATTGATAAGATATCGAAATAAAATCTTTTAACAGTTAAAAGAAATTTTGTGAATATTAGTCTGTTATTTTGCTTTTCCAGGGGGGGGGCAACTGCCCCCCCCCCTTTGCCCTTGCCTGCCGGCGCCCATGAATATAATTTACAAGCTTGGTAAAAATCATATTTCAAAATTACTGGGAAAGATGAAAATCTTTTTAATATTCTTAACCTGATCTTATCTAAATCTTCTTAATTTTAATTCAAAGTGCAACTAAGCAGTGATTAAAAGTTGTTAAGATTGGATCTATTCGATTAATTTTCACTTTGTTGAAGTTTAAAGTTGAACTCACTATCACTTAACAACTCCTGCCCTTTATTATTTATTGTTAGAAACTTCTACTGTCCACAATTAAATATTGGTAAAAATAACATCTGATTTGTTTTTTATCATGGCTGCCAAAAATGGGGGCCCTCAGACAACACAATATCAAAGTATGCGAACAAAAAAAAATGTATGCCAATAAAAGCACACGTTTTTATAGCCTATTTGTTCGCGTACTGAAATCAAATAAAATATGCAATGAATGTACTTTTACTTCTTTACTTACTCAAACAATCAATGTGCTTTTTTATTTAAATGAGTTGTTAAGTGGGAATATTTCAAATAAATTACAAATTTAGATCTTTTCAAGATAAGTAGATGATTCAAATTAACTGACTTATTCTTAACTATTTTTGTTTGTACTTTTCAACTTTATGTACGCATTTTTTTTTATTTCTGTACTTGATTTACATTAAAAGCATAGAGAAATTGGCTTTATAAACGGATCGCTCCGTTTAATGGTCCATTCAGCCTTGTGCAACGTTCGGTGTTCGTTGCAACCTTAATTTTCTTTCCCTAATTTTCTTCGCAATTTCGAAATTGTCGGCGGCACGAAAAATATAGCTTTTAGCTTTAATAAAGATTTTTTAACTTTATAAACTCAAATCAAAAATGCATGTGTAGAGGAACAAAACAAGTATATACGTCGATCATAAATTATGTTTTTTTTACCTGTATCAGTTTATCATCAGA
>NW_028324309.1:3762500-3882500 GCF_058129835.1 Hydra viridissima | reverse complement strand
GAATCCAACAAATTTTTACATATGTTTTGGCTTTCTGTGTCTTGAATCCAAATCTGATGGATATTAGTGGTAAGTTTAGTTTTAGTTATGCTGCCATGATTTCGCAGTCTTTTTTTTATAATTGTTGAGAGATTCTCCGTTAGATTAAGATCTGGGGAGTTGAAAGGCCATTTAAGTGTTTCAATATTATTTTTTACCATGAATTTCTTAACTTTTTTGGATGTACGGCATGTGGCTAAATCCTGCTGTAATATTCCGTTTTTATTTCGAAACACTTTTAAAATTTCTGTAATTAAGTGTGTTTGCAGAACCTCAATCTAAGTGCCAGAGCTCATCATAGCCAGTAATTGGGTAGAGTCTTTCTGGTCCAAAAGCAGAGAAACAACCCCAAGACATCTTCTTTTCTGGATGCTTGGCAATGTGTCCGGGTCGTATAGGCTCACCATCAGAACAATGAACAAACTGTGATCGCTGGCCTTGCACTTCGAAATTCGATTCATCCAAAAATAAAACCTGCAATCAATAAATAAACAAGTTAAACTTTTATCAAGTCTCTTCAATTCAATAGCTTTAATTTTTAAAAATAGTATGATTATATAGATATAATAAATTAAATAGCTGTAAAATTTATAAACATATTTTATCTTACCCTTCTCCATTGTTCTTTAGTCCACTATTTTTATTCCTTTGCTCACAAGAGACGTTTCTTCTTCAAGGCATCTGTAAGTAATGGTTTTTTACAAGACTTTCTGGCAAACCTTCTAAGAACTATCAACCTCCTCTGCACAGTACTCGAGCAGACATGGATGTCATGAGTAGCTAAATCATTCATCAGTTGGTCACTTGTCTTTTTTGGATTTTGATACTCTTCAGCATCATATATCGGTCATCTCTTCCTGAGGTCTTTTGTCTTCGACCTCATTTTCCTAGTCTTAATGGTGATAAGCTGTCTGTTACAATGTTATGCTTCTTAACCCGGCTAACTGTAGATTGGTTTACTGAACATAATGTGGCTATCTGCCGTTGAGATTTTTCAGAATATTGAAGTAAAGTTAATATTTTAGATCTTTTTCTTGGTGTTGTGTCCATCTTTCCCTCCCAACAAATCGTCTTGAAAACAAATTGAAGACGCCTTGAAATTGGTCTTAAAGATGTCTTAAACTGGTCTCAGATGAAACACAGTAAGTCGTCTTAACTAAAACTTCTTGAAGTTGCCTTATTTAAGACATCTTACAGTTGTCCTAAACTGGTCTCAAATGAAACACAGTAAGTCGTCGTAACTAAAACGTCTTAAAGTTTTCTTAACACGTATTAAAGACGGCTTAAACTGGTCTCAAATAAAACAAAGTAAGTCGTCTTAACTAAAACGTCTTAAAGTTATCTTAACACGTATTAAAGACGGCTTAAACTGGTCTTAAATGAAACAGAGTAAGTCGTCTTAACTAAAACGTCTTAAAGTTGTCTTAACACATATTAAAGATATGTGTTAAGACAACTTTAAGACGTTCTACATACCCATAAGCTGCTCAGAGCGCAATATTGTACACGCATGCGCAATTATTTTATTATAACAATGCGATTTATATTTCACAATAAAGCTGGTTAGATAGGTGGTTAGGGTAAAGGTAAGGGTAAGGGTAAGGGTAAGGGTAAGGGTAAGGGTAAGGGTAACGGTAACGGTAAGGGTAACGGTAAGGGTAACGGTAAGGGTAACGGTAAGGGTAACGGTAAGGGTAACGGTAAGGGTAACGGTAAGGGTAACGGTAAGGGTAACGAAAAGGGTAACGGTAAGGGTAAGGGTAAGGGTAAGGGTAAGGGTAAGGGTAAGGGATAGGGATAGGGATAGGGATAGGGATAGGGATAGGGATAGGGATAGGGATAGGGGTAGGGGTAGGGGTAGGGGTAGGGGTAGGGGTAGGGGTAGGGATAGGGATAGGGTTAACATCAACAAGATTTAAAAAAAAAAAAAAACTTAGCGCATGCGTACAAATCTAAAAAACCATACCCCCTAAATTTGGGGCAAATGTATAAAAAATGAGCCTCAAAAAGTTTGAGCGCTATTGGATCACTTTTGACCCCCCCCCCCCCCCCTCAAGCTAATAATTTAGGGGAAAAATGACCGAAAAGTGGTCATATTCGGGCGTCTTGAGGGAGGGGCTATTTTTTTTTTTTTCAAACTTTTTTTTTTCTGTTCTATGTATATAGGCCTATATTTTAGTTTAAAAATATATGGATTTTTTCCTACCGCTCAAAAATCTATGTTTGGTGGTATTGAAAGTCATGAAAATTGGTACTTTTGTGGTTAGGTTAGGTTTATATATATATATATATATATACATATATATATATATATATATATATATATATATATATATATATATATATATATATATATATATATATATATATATATATCTGTTATTTAAATGGAGAAAAACTTCAAACTTCTCGTGAAGGCAAAGGTTTACGACAGAATTCGTTCATTACGACAGAATTCGTTCTACCGTAAATTTGATTCGTTTTTAAACGGTTTTTTACGTTTTTAATTTGTAATTAATAGCTGATGATTGCCGTAAGGCACGAAACTTTAAGTACTATTAATATGTTGTTTTTCTCCATTTAAATAACAGATATATATATATTGCTCTATTATTATAATATTGAGCACTCTTTTACGCACAAGAGCTTTGTATTATTTTAATATAATACATAACCAATCAATATATATATATATATATATATATATATATACTTCTAAGAGCGCTATTAGGTCTTCATGGTAAAGAAACCGCGTTAAGGGCGACACTGTGTTTTAGCTAAAATATTCATTAAATTTTAATTTTGGCCTATTAACGTCTTTGTTTATAGCTTTTATGTAAACTTGATATAAAAAAAAAGTTTTAATAATATTTTCTAAAAACTTCGTGTAGCCCTTAATTTTTCTGATTTTTTTATGTAGACCTTAATAAAAAATATCTTTAAAAGCTATACTAGGACTACACGTATATAAAAGTTTGTTTTAATGCGTCGCATGTTTCCGACTGCAAAACATCTTCCTTTATAAAATTAATTAATAAGAATTAATGAAACCGCATTTTTTTGATTTTTTTTGTTTGTTTGGTTATTATCAAAAGAATTACTAAATAAAAAAAAATAGATAAATAAATACACGGAATTGTTTGATTATGTTAATGTTGTCTCTTGGTCGATATTTTTTGCAAAAAAAAAAAAGTAAAAAAATGTTATACGACTCATTATTTATAAACCTTCATAACTTTTATACACTTTGTTTATACTGTTTGGAATAAATTAATTTTTTTTTAAAGTTTGAAAACAGTTCTGCAAACAGTAAATGGACGTCAATAAACACGAAGCCGTAAGTAGGTTATTTTTTTCTTAAATTGCTTGAATGTTCATCGTACGAGAAAAAAATTGTCTCGAAAGTATTTCTGAAAGTTATATCTTTACTCGATTAAAATTGAATATCTTTATAATATCTTAATCAGTTTTATTTATTTATTTATTTAGGCAACATGTAAAAAGTAAAAAGTAAAAAAAAAAATTTTTGATGTTAGGAAAGGATAGCATTTAAGATGATCATTGAAATATATGATGATGAAAAGAAGAAGAGAAAGAAAAAAATTAAAAAAATAAATAGATAATAGCTTTCAAAATTTGAATACGTGCTCATTTTACCCTAGTTGTGGAATTAAACGGTGGTGTAGATTATGGCTGTTAGTGCTGTAGTCTCTTCGAAACCCCTCTGTGACACAATTATGGGCCTGAGGACATATATGTATTACAAAGCACAGATGTTTTTCTTTTTCCCCATCTCATCCCCTACAATTTATTATTAGCATAAAATTTAGTGTAAAAAAAATTTTTGTGTATATGATTTCGTAAATCTTCTTTGTTAGCAGTAATACAGTGAAGGAAGTTTTTGTTTGGAAAATGCGTACATATTTAAAATAACAACAACTTATCCTAAAGTTCGCGTGGCATAGTGGATGGTTCTAATTCTGATCAAACCGCGTTTAAGGTTCGAATTAAACCTGCGTTATACAAAAATGTTTCTTTTGGGTTATATAAATTTTAAATTCTTTTAACCGCGCTCATTAAACTTTAGTACGTGTTAACATTGTAAAAAGACAAGCATATATAAAACAATCCGGTGTTTTGTTGTGTATGTTTGTCAACTATGCATAGCAGTTAAACTTATTCATCTCCGTGAGTCTAGACATCTCCCCAAAAACATTTTTACTATTTCTAATCTTAAAACTTATTTTATTTCTTCCGAGAGGCAGCTACTCCTCGGTCTCAACTAGTATGTGCAAATACAAAGGAAATAGAATTTCTGATATTATGAAATGATGTTTAAGAAAATCATAGGATAATGACGATAAGAGGTAAAAGAGAAAGAAAACAGTTTACTGCAATAATTAAAAAATGTTTAAACACAATTTGGGATGTTTTTAAAAATGAGCAAATAGCTTATGTTGCAGTCAGTTTTAGTTTTCTTTTAAATGTTGTTCAAATTCTGGCATGTTTGAAAAAATGTAAAAATTATCACCAACATGCAAAATTTTACTTTTAAATAGATAAAGTTCGCTTCTAATCTTAAATTTAAATTTAATAAAGAAATATTTTCACTCAAAGGACGATTTCCTAATTAGAAAATTATTTTACGGATAGATGTGTAAAGTTAAAAAAGTTGCACTAAGTTTTATAACTTAGGTCAATTAATGAATTATTATGATATTACATTTGAATTTTACTTTGTGTCACAAGTCATGAAAGATTACCAAGTAATGGAAAAGGAGCCATTATCAAAAGATTAATAGAAAAAGTTTAAAGCGACCATGTAAAAAAACAATAGCATGTCAGCTTTCTTTTTTGAATCTTGATCAAAAATTTTTATTTTGTCATTTTGAAAAAAATTTAAGCCAATTAGCAAAACACTTTGTTTGCATAAGCCTACATAAATTTGAAATCGTTTGACTTAGAAATTAAAAATTAGAAGAACAAGTTTTTATTTGAGGAAAAAGGTACGTGGCACGAAAAAAAAAACTTGAATATGAAAATTAAGTTTTTTATGAGCCCGACTTTTAATATCTAACGAATTTTAAAATCCGCCACCAGATTTGTAGGCTTTTTGTAACAACTTTTATGCTTCAAAAACATCTTTCCCTATTACAAGAAAACGACCTCTCCGTTCAAATGTTTAAAAAATTTCGGTTGCCGTGAAATAAAAAACAAAGTTCTTTGAGAACTTTTATAATAAATTCAACAGCATTACAAGGAAAGAAATTAGCACGATGCGATAATCTTTGACGCGCTTTTGTTTGTTAGCAGTTCAAGTTAATACACATATTTTCCAATTCTGATTATTTGCTGCTGTAGCATTAATTAAAGCATCTGTTAGACAAAGGCAAAGTGTTAAAGCAAATCTAGGTGACTAAACTCAAATACAAGCAAGTAATTCATTTTTAGGATCCCTAATAGAATCAAAAATCGCAAGAAAGGAAAAATAACTATGATTATAAAATGTTAATATCTTTTAAACGTTCTTTCTTTTTATTTAAACTTTTCATTCGTTCATTTGTAAGTTTGGTTCGAGCTGTTTTATATGGAATTTCCTTCAAAAACTCTTCCAAAAACTCAAGCAACTCTTGTTTACCTAAAAAAAAAAATAAGTTAGAGATCTTCTTTGCTAGCACATCCAAATAAAAAAACAGTTAGTGTTCTAAATCTTTTTTTTTTCATGATGTAGTTTGAAATATTGCCTTTTTATATCTCTTATTTGTTTGTTTTATATTTTTTATTAGTTAAGCAGAAATTAAGATTATCAATAATTATTTATAAATGTATATCTATAATTTATATAGAACTATGGTTTTAAAATATTTATTTGTTATTTTTTATGCTCATGATTATGTTTCAGATTGTAAAACATAATCAAAAGCATAGTTCTTAGCGTAAAAGATTTCATAGTTTTTAAAAATGGAGATTACTTGGCATTTTGTTGTCATCAATGCAACTTTGAAATTTGTCCAGCAGTATTTTTTCATCTCTTTGCACCCAAACATGATACTCTCTTTCTAAAAAATAAAAAGAAAAAAATGATAATAATAATTAGAGCATATTTGTGCAAAATAAAAAAGAAATATTTTTCAAAAAAAAGATACACACACATATATATATGTATTTATACTCTACACCACTATCATGTTTACATGATACTTGTGTAGAGTATATATATAACTATTAGGAGAAGTTTAGTCATGTTAAATCTGGTTTATTTGTTATGACTTTTTTTAAATGTTTAATATATTTTAATTTTTTCATTTATTCTGTATGTTTTGTTTTTGTTTTTTTTATTTTAGCAAATAAAAATGTGATGAATAACACTGGAGCGCCATGTGTCTTGAGGTATTTCTCTTTTATTTCAGTCATTTGTTTTTTTGTTTTGTTTTGTTTTGTTTGTTTAATCTTTAAAAAGCTTTAAAATGTTTTAAAAAGCTTTAAAATTTTTTTTTTTTTTCTAAGCCAATAATTGTTGGCTGCCAAATTTTATAGAAACATTATTTATTATAAATATGATTCTCTAGTTTACAGATAGTTTTATTTATATCTCAGAAACATTCAAACAGTTAACCATTTCAAAAAAACTAATTAAAAATTATATTTGTTACTAAATAATTAGATACCTGCCAAATCTTTTTGTGGTTCTTCCACTTTTTGTCTCTTTTTGTTTCTTTTCACAATTTCTAAGAGAACAAATGATACAAGTTACAAAAAATAAATAATAAACAATACTAAAATCTGACAGTCAAATTAAGAACAGTGTTTAGAATTTTGAATGTAGATCATTCAGTTACACTGAGGTAATTTTTGACCTTTTACTTGATTTCAAAAGGTAGCTTAAATTTAAATAAGAATGCGAAACTTTTGAAACAAAGTACTTTTATTTATTAAAAGCTGAATTAAATGAAAAAGTTTTAGCCAAAATATAAGATAAAATTTATGGGATATTATGGAAACTAAAGTAAAAACAGTAAATTTAGAAACATTAGAACAGCTCTTAAATGCTTAAATTTCTGCATAAGTTTGGACTTTTTGTGCAAATTTATGCAAAAAGACTTTTTCTTATATTATTAAGAAAACATAAAATACTTTACCACAAATTTAACAAAAACTGTAACTACCTTTTTGACTTTCAGCTGATGAATCTGCATAAGCTTTATCTATGTCATTTTTAGGTTCAACATCAGCTTTGTTAGATACAAGATTAATAGTTTGAGGGAAACTTGAGCTCTCATTAAGTGTCTTGGAACAACTTCCATCTTTTTAAGAAAATAAAATCAAAAAGATATAAGTTTTTAAAATTTTTTTTTTTTCTAGTTTTTTCTAAGAGCTGAGCTTAAGTGCTCTTTTTCCTACATCAAACATCTGTATGATAAATTCTCAAATTATAATAAAAAGTTAAACCTACTTGAATCAAAATTAAGAAGATGTCTTCCAACTTTAGTTATCTCCATCAAGGCAAGTGGTACTTGGTAGGTGTTTTCATTTATTTCTTTTGAATGGCCCATATGCTTAAAAAATACTGCTCTATCCTTTTCAGGTAAATCAAGGGCAGAAAATAATGTACTCACTCTATGTCGATTTGTAGTGGCTTTCAAGTTTTCTGGTTTTTTTAGATTTAATTTTTGAATGACACTATGAACAGCATTCCAACCAGATGTATGTCCTTCAGAATTTCTTGTACATGCAAATAAAAACTTATTTCCTTCTGGTATATTTACCTCTCTTCTTATATCGCTATTAGCTATAATTTTTAATGCTGGAAGGGTATCTGGAGGAATAAGAACAGGAACTAGATGATTGTTTCCTTTTCCAGACATAAAAGTTATTTTTAAAGTTTCAACTAGCTTTTGATCAATCTCATCTAGATCAAGCAAGCGTTGTTTGTCTATCCATGTGTTTTCAATAGCTTGTTGGTATTCATCAAGATGAAGCCTGGCTGGTTCACCACCTTATATGTAAAATGCAAATATAAAATTTAAAGTTTGTTTTATATAACTACTTTTATAAAAAAAAAAAAGCTTCAAAATTTTAATTTTTTTTAATTAGATTATCCTTTTATTTGTTTTTCTAATATATATCACATTTTGTATATATAAACACTAAATATAATATTAAGACATTTGAATAAGGACAATAATGATAATAATAGTTATCATTATTGTCCTTAGTAGTAATAATGATGATAATAATAATAGTAATGATAATAATAATAAGAATAACAATAATAATAATAATAATAACAATAATAATAATAATAATAATAATAACAATAACAATAACAATAATAATAATAATAATAATAATAATAATAATAATGATAATAATAATAATAATAGTAATAATAATAATAATAATAATAATAATAATAATAATAATAATAATAATAATAATAATAATAATAATAATAATAACAATAATAATAAAATAATAATAATAATAATAATAACAATAATAATAAAATAATATCAATAATAATAATAACAATAATAACAATAATAGTAGTAATAATAGTATCGATAAAAATAATAATAATAATAATAATAATAATAATAATAATAATAATAATAATAATAATAATAATAATAATAATAATAATAACAATAATAATAAAATAATAATAATAATAATAATAACAATAATAATAACAATAATAATAAAATAATAATAATAATAATAATAACAATAATAATAAAATAATATCAATAATAATAATAACAATAATAACAATAATAGTAGTAATAATAGTATCGATAAAAATAATAATAATAATAATAATAATAATAATAATAATAATAATAATAATAATAATAACAAAAATAATACTAATAATAATAATAGTAATAATAGTAATAATAAAGATAATAATAATAGTAATAATAATAAATAGTAATATTAAAAATAATATTATTAAATAAAATATATAAAGTTATAATGATATTATTAAATAAAATACATTAAAAGTAAAATAATAATAATAATAATTATTATTACTACTACTGTTATTATTATTATAAAAGTAAAAAAAAAAAGAAGATATTTATTGACACTTAGCCTTTATATTTTTGCCATATATTTATAATAATGATCTACCATTTCATATGTTTAATATACTAGGTTTGTTTAGTTTACCAATATAATTAATTATTTGTATTATTTAAATCTGTTAATATTCTATTCAAAGAACAATTTTACTTTAATCAAAGAAAAATCTCAAATACTGTTTTATGAGGATTCTTGTTTTTTTTTTTTTTTATTTTTTATTTTTTAGCAGAAACTATTGATTTATTAATCATGTGTTATAATTCTTGACCTTGTTATATCACTTAAAAAGTAGGCATAGATTTTAAAAAAAGATCTTGTATACAAATAACATAAAAAATGAAGTAAACAGATTTTAAAGCCACAAAGTTTGTGAGAACAACAAGCTTTTATGTCAATCTCACAAATATTAGTTGAAAACCTTTATGTTTTACAAAATATCTTTTATAGTAAAAAACCACAAGGTTATGTTGCTAAATTAACACTATTTAAAATTACATTAACATCAGTTACAAGCTCTAATTTTTTTTTTCTTAAGCTTAGATAAAATTGTATTTGTAATTATAACAAACTAAGATTATGCAAGTTATATGGAAGTAGTTCATCCTGAAATGATATGATGTTAATAGCTGATATTATTTTAGAATTTGTTAAATAGTATAAAAACAATAGTTGTAATTCCATACCTCTTCTAGCATTTAGCAATGTAAGTCTTGCACATGCGCAATCCCGAAGCTCAACAAAACATTCAGAGTCAAACCATTGGTAGGAATCTTTTGCTAAATCTGCCATTTTTGTAATTACAAAATTGCGAAAAGCAATCACATCTTCTTCAACTGGAAGTTCAGATGGTTTACGAGATTTTACGTTTTTGTTTTTATTTAGTTGGTAAGTGGCATCTCCAAAGATAAAGTCCTCCCACATTTCTAAAACACAAACAAACTTGTCAGTTTCACTAGCATCATTGTCATTTGCTTCTGATAAATATAATGCTTTAAGAACTTTTGCAGCACGTTTTATTAAATAAAATAAATTTTGTTTTAAACCAGCTTTGATGCCTGAATCTGCCTTTTTTGTAAAAATATCTATTGCTTCTCTTAAGGCAAAGAAGTTAGAGCGCAAAAACATACTACTAGAATCATTACTTTGTGTTGGTAAGTTTTTGCAGTGTAAAAATAGGTTGTAAAGATGTGCCAATTGTCTCATGGCGTTTCTGACAGAGCTTCTTGCTTCCATAACTTTATCAAGTTTCCTCTTTTCTTTATCATAAAAGACTGAACCAATTTTAAGAATTGTTATGTCTTTTAGGCAAATCTGACCAATTTTATCTGTTCGAAAATGTGATAAAATGTTTTTTTTAAATTCATCACTTAATCTTGCTTCTTCAGGTAATCTTAGAAGCCCCACTGGAACAGGAAGAACTTTTTGACATGAGTGTTTTTGACACGACTTCACATGATTGTGCCAGAATCGTTTTGAAACAAACACAAGGCATTGACTGCAATAACTAATTTCCTTATATTTTTGAGCCTCTCGTTCTCTTTCATATTTTGGTTCCGCTTTTCCAGCTTCAGCTACATTGACTTCCAAAATCCCTTTTCTTTTAAACATTCCAAAAGCTTCATCTCTTTCTTTTTTTGATTTAATTGATGATGCAACTTCAACTTCTGGATGACTTTTGTGCATAAGCTTTATGTGTCTTGTTAAATATGATGTAAACTTTTTACAAAAAATGCAAAATCGATGTGGCTTCTTTTTTCTTACATTCTAAAGTTTAGAATTTTAAATTTCAATTTCTGAAAATTTTGGGATTTAACTTTATTCAGATTGATTTATAAATTGTGTAAAAAAAATGTATTTTTCAAAGGTACCTTAACTTTTTTAGGCATTTCTTCATCAGGCAATTTTGGTTGGCTGTTTTGACCTACCTAGAATATTTAACAATAGTATGAAGTAAGAGATGTTTTCTTTTTTAATAGTTTTTCTTGATTTTATTTCATATAATGCTAAGAAAGATTTAATATGTTTAGTATAAAATCAGTGTTTTTCTTAGTTTTTAAAATGTTAAGTATTTAAAATATTTTTTATTAAAAAGTCAACTTAATTTTTACCTGAGATTTGTCTGTCACATCATCTATCATAAAAGTGCTTGAAGCTATTTTGGCATTTTTAATATCGGATATCTGCAAAGAAATGTGATTAAGATATTTGCTACATTAATCAAAAATAAATCAAACAGCAATAAACTTAACTTGATTTTGATCACTTTAAACATGGAAAAGTTATTCATAATCAAATAACATTTAAAAAATTAAATTAAATAACACATTTTGTGTATTTCAAAAAACATTTTGTGTATTTAAAATTGTTTTCAGCTTAACAAATAAAATAATAAATTTACCTCTAAAACTAAGTTGTAGTTAAGAGCTTCAAAATCAATGTCATCCTAAAAAATCATTAGCATTTTGTTTAAATCAAATCATATCATAAATGCAAAGTGGTAGTAAATTAAAGTTAAAACTTCACATACCTCACTGGAATCTGATCTTGATGTGCTTTCATTTTCTAGAGTATCAATTCTTTCTTCATCACAGGACTTTAAATTAAATTTTTAAAAATCTATATCATTTGTTGCACATAAAATATTTCCATTAAAGTTTGAAATGCTGAATATTTTTGCTCTCAAATGATCAATTAGTTTTAATCAATCTTCAAATATTAAAAAGCATGAATTTGTTTACAAAAGCAGTATACCTGTGGAGTTTGGGGTAAAGACTCTTTTTCACTTTGATGTTCTTGGGTGATTGATGAAAAAATCTATTATAAATAAAATAAAAAGATGTTTCTTTTTTCTTTTTCTTTTTTTTTTTTTGATAATTGATAAAGTCACTAGCCAAAACCAATGATGAAAAAAGTATAATAACAATTGAAAAAGAAATAGAATTAACATAATCAAAGTAGAAATCAAATATCTTTTGAATTTTCATTATGAGTTTGATTTGGCTTATAAATACTAGGTTTTAAAAAAATATTACTCCCTATATTTAAAATATCCTTACTTTATTAAGAATATTTTTAGGGTTAGAGTACATCAGATGAACCTTTAAGATTAAATACAAGAAGTAATATAATTAAAATAATGAATCTGTTATAAGTATGTTGCAAAACATATGAAGGAAGTTTGCTTTTTTTGCCAAAAAAATTTTGCTTTTAAATAATAATATCATGTATGTTTGTTATATATTCATTTAGTCTTTTTTTAGAAATATTTACTTGAATATTGTCTTTTTCATCACAATCTGTAGCTGCCAATTTTGTGACTTTATTAAACTGTACATCACTTCTGACTTCTTTGTCTTTATCTAACTGTGCACTTTTCTCAACTGGTTCTATGCCATTTTTCGGTCTTTGTAATTTTTCAATCTAAATGTTTGTTGTTTTTTTTTCAATAAAAAGAAAATGATCAATTTTCTCATATAAAATAAACACTTTTTGATTATACTTTTTTAGTAACAGGAGTGAATATAACATGAATATAAAAAAAATTTCAAAAATGTCTTGTTTTTTAAAATTGACTTTGAGATAACAAGAAAATAATGCTTCAAAATCAAAAATTAACTTTAGAACTAAAAAAATCAGTAAATTGTTCTCAAAAATAAATCTTTCTCACTTAAATTATTATTCATCCTTGTGAAGAAAAAAAAAAGTGTAATTTATGATAGCCCTAAAAACAGAACAGCTCTAACAATGTGAAAATGATTTTAGAGGTAGGGTGCAGCAAACTTTGTTTATTACAAAACAATTTATTTGGGTATTATTAAATCGTTGTGCACACAGTTATTATCTTATAAAGTGTGGATAAAATTTTTAAAAGGTTTTTTTACCTTTGATATTCTTTTTTGCTCTGTCTTCATTTGAAATTCCTGAGTTAAAAAAAGGTTTTTTAGTAACATTTTAAGTAAATCACCAGGGAATGCAAATAATTGGCAAAATATAAAAATAAGTAGTTAAAACTTGAGAAGAAAATAAAAAAAAACCTCAGCATGCCACTTTAGATTATCAACTCCATAAAAGTAGAGAATTTCATCACCAACACAAATGTCTTTCAAAGCAAATAAACATAAATGAGGAACATCACAATGCAAAATCTTTTTCATGTATGCATTTGCAAAGTATTTTGAGTCATTAACATAGCGTCCTAAGTATTCATTGTATGGAGTTGCATCAATGCTAAATAAAAATTTTTGTTTTAAAAGAATATCAATATAAATAAAGAAAACATTATAAAATTTAGATGAATTTTAGAATAAAATTTAGTTTAGTACCAGTATTCAATACTTTTGTGTAAAAAGTCATAAACATAACTGCCAGCATTTGTTTCTTCGTATAACTTTTCTTTATTTTCCAGTGTGCTTTTTGCAACGAAATCCCCCCTATATTCTACTATGAATTCTCCTTTTTTTAAGCTTTTGCATGCAAACACTCCAAAACCTATACAAGTAAAACCATATTTGATATCTGTTATGTAATATTTCATTCTGATATTCTTTTTTTTACATTAGAAAGTTTGTAGAAATATATTTTCTGACAAGTTTTCTGACCTTTTGTTTGGTTAATAAATTCTCTTTTTAAATAACTTGGATCTTCCTTTAATGAAATATAGTGCTTTGCTGCCTCAATTGGAGAAAGTCGTTTTCTCTAAAATTATAATTTTTAATCACTGAGTTTCTCCTAAAAAATTGGCTTGCTATTTACAATATAAAAACATAGGACAGTCAAAATGTTGTTTTTTTTTCCCTCTGGATTTATATGAATAAAATTCTGCAGCAAAAGTAAATTTTAATATAAAGTTTATTATAATTATTGTAATATATATTTTAATTATTATAAATATTATAATGATAATTACTAAAGTCTAAGTTATATAAATGCTCTTTGTTGTTATCATTGTTGAGCTAGTAACCTAATGGGTTTGTTACCTGACATTTATTTACTATCTTCTCTTCATGATATGGCTGAATGCTACTTGATACCTATAATTGTATTTTTGAAATAGTTAGGAAGAAATTTGTGTGCTATTGAAGGGTTATTTTCAGAACTACTTCTTTAAAAGTGAATTACTCAAAAGTCTGTAGAAGTTGCAAGTTTTCTTGCTTGCATGTTCTATTTAAAAAAAAAAAAACCTGCAATGTTGATGTATTTATGTCACATGCTTGAATTGGTGCACCCTAATTTAATATAAGTATTTATAATGAACTGTGTTAAATAACATTTGGAATATTGTACTACTCTTGTTACTCTCACATTGCATGAAATAAATTTTCAGAAGTTTTATTTTTAGCCTAGTATAAAGGTGGGCGTGGTAGTCAATTTTTAATGAATAGGTATGTGAGGATGCATATTAAAAAAACAACTTTTGAATTAAATAAATTACAAGTTTGCAATAAAAATGTTTGTTAATGCTATAGCTAAAACATGAAAGGTCACCTACCATGACAGATGTTATTATACTTGACACTGTTTCTCTCCACTAAAAAAATGTTTTTAATGAGCTTGTTATATATATCTTTAGTATATTTTTATATCTAAATTTCAAAGTGAAAGTGAAATTAAAGCTTTTCTTTTTTTATTACCTCAGATATGGTTGGTCTAGCCGTTGGATTGTCTTGCCATGTAGTCTCGATCAGGTTAGTAACTTTAACCACATTAATTGTATTTTCCGTATATAAACCGGTAATGTGGCTTATGTTTGGTCGTTTTCCAGATTTGATTGCATCAAGCAAAAGTATATCTTTAAACAATGGTATAACACCATGCCATGCTGTGGAAAAACTGCTAAAAAGCTCGAATGCAGTTATTGCAAGAGCGTACATATCGGATTTTTTGTTTGGAGATTCCACCTCACAATTACACAGTTCAGGACTTGTGTAGGCAAGGGTCATTCCTTGATTGTTGGGCTTCGTCATATTACATGTAACTGTTGCTTTTATATCAACAAAGTCATCAAAGTCGCTGACTTTTAAAGTTACATTGTACTGATGCCCTGTCACTAAAATGTTTGAAAGCTTGATATCTCTATGAACTATATTGTGTTCGTGCAAATATTCAATTCCTTCTGACATTTGTAAAAGAAAATCTAATCTTTGTTGAAATAAAAAAATTTTCTCTTCATTTAGGAGATCAATGAGCTGAGACAGATTATTGACTTCCATTTGTTCAATATTAGTGGCGCATAATTCAAAAAACAAAGCGGTTGGCCTTACAGAATAACCTAGAAAGTTTACAACGTTTTTATGTTGTAGTTTTTTTAATTTTGTTGCAATTAGCATTGTTTTTCTTTGAGAAAATTGGGTTTTAATCAACTTCACGGCCGTTTGTTTGTTTCCTAAGCTATACTTGAAGACTGAAGCCGATGTTCCTTCACCTATTTTGGAAACCAAGTTTATAGGCATATCAAATACTTCATAGTTTTTTATGCAGTCCGTTTCAGCAACATCTTTTACAAGCTGTAATATAAATCAGTAATAATAACGTTTTAAGTTTAATTATGCTAAATTTATAAATTAGTAACGTAACAACTTATGATGAGATAATAGTAAATGCTGCACTGAATTTTTGAAAATATTAGTGATCCAAAACCTTTATTATCTTAGATTTTCTTGTCAGGTATTACCAGATTTATAATTACTCAGTTGATTATTAATGAGTTAAGTAATGTTAAAAATTTGATAAGTAAGTAATGAAATTTAATAATATCTGATTATCCAAGAAATTTTATCTATATAATAATACTATATTAAAAAGTAAATTTGCTTACCGTAGAACTCATTTTCAATAGTCCTCAGAACTTCGGAAAACAGTTAAAAATATTTCTAAATATAAAGTTTTAAGTTAATGTTGCTTTTGATGTGGCTTTTGATGTGATATAATTTTAAAGTAGAAAAAACATTAATTTCTCTACTTCTTAATGTAAAACCATGTTAAGCAGATGTTTAGTTGTTTATTATACTTTATTTTAATTTTGTTCACTGTACTAATAAACCAAGAGAGCGTGTTTATGACAGTAATGATAAATAAATTTTTTTGTTAGTTTTATTTATTTTTGTAAGTAATCCAGTCAACTACGTTAAATTACAGGTGAATAAAAGATTTTACATCTCTTTAAAAAATTTTCCAAAGTTTGAAACTTATAAGAAATTCAAATTATATGCCATGAAATTCGGTTTCCAAAGTTGCACATTACAGTAGCTAATGTAGAAATTAGGCAAAATTTATAATAAGATCCATAAACATTTTTTAAAAACTCAACAAGTGTTTTTTTTAACGCTCAAGCTTCAATGTTTAACTGAAATCCACGTCTATTTTTTATTATAAACACTTGTTTTTGAAAACATTTCCAATTATTTGAAAGATGA
Source organism: Hydra viridissima (assembly GCF_058129835.1). Taxonomy (NCBI): domain Eukaryota; kingdom Metazoa; phylum Cnidaria; class Hydrozoa; order Anthoathecata; family Hydridae; genus Hydra; species Hydra viridissima. Next base: position 3,865,959 of record NW_028324309.1, on the reverse strand, counting down.
TAGTAAATATAGAATAAACATAAACAACTTAAAAATGGGTTTCATTTATAACCAGGTAATCTCAACTTGGGTTACCTTTATTACTGTTCTAAGATTCTTGATATTAAGTTACAGTAATTTTGAAATACTCTATAAAAAATCAAGAAACAATTCGCGAGGTTAGAATTATTTTGTTTTATCTCCCGTTTTAAAAGTTGGGAGAAAATGAGTTGTTAATTTTAGTTAGCAATAATAACTTTTAAAACACGCTTTATTTTACACATTTTTTTCTAAATAATTTGCTTAAACAAATTATTTAAAGCATAAGTTGTTGTTTTTTTTTTTTAAATTACAGCTAAAACTTTAAACAATTTTTACTTTAAGAAAAAATCAAAAACTTTCTCCCAACGTTTAAACATGGAGATAGAACAAAATTATTCTAACCTCGCGAATTGTCTAACACAAAACTTTTAAAAAATAAGAAATACCTTTCTATCACTTACTCTTCACAGTCTTCTTCGGTCACATATGCCTCATGATATGTCCTAAAGGCTATTTAAACGTTTTCAAGGAGTCAATTTCACGTTTTTAAAATGAGAATTAAAGTAAATCGGAAACATTTTGAAAAGAATGAAGTCAAATTCCAGTGATGGATAGAAACCAACTTCTATGTTTACCGACTTATTAAGCAGATGAATTATTAAATTAACGACTTTTAAACTTCATAACAACTTTTTAACAGTAAAAGGTTACTCGAAAGGTATTAGAGTCATTGACTGCTTTTCTTTTGTCAACCCGTTCTTAATTTATTTACTTCTACTTAATTGTTCTTAAATTCAATTTCCACTTTCACTCTTAATTAGGTTAAAAATCTGATTTCACTTCCTCAAACTATTATGCAAAATATCACTAGTTAAATTTAAGTTTTCTGGTTCGGAAACTAAGTGTTACTAACAACTGCCTCATTTTTAATATCGCAAATATTATTCCTTTGTGAGCTTTTTTAAAAGTGTTGTTAATCTTCAATAGTATCTTTGAGAAGTCATTTGATATCTCAATTTAAAATTCTTTCTTGAACTTTACTAGTTAGTTAACTGTTACAAGAATCAACAGTTTAGAAAATCTTGAAGCAAGTACTAAAAGATGATAATTTACCCACAACATTTTCACTACTCAAAAATATATAATACTGCATTCATTTCTTATAGATGACTTTAAGTCTGCGAAGTTCTTTACCTTTTAGTAAAATTGCGGAACAGCCATAAATTAACTCTTCTTGTCATTCATAATTATGAGGCAGACCTTTACTTCAGTTTCTGAAATAAAAGCGTTTTATATTTTTAAATTACGAATAATTGCATCTTTTTTAGTTCGTTGTAATTTATCTAGTCACAATTATGTAAGAACAAATAGAAAAACGCACACAATATTTCAATTGTTTAACAATTGGTTTATACATAATCGTAACACTTTGCAACTTGTAATCTAATCGTTGGTTACAGGAGTGTAACAATTTATCTCGCTGCGCATGTTTACGAGTGAACGCCGACTACTAAAACTCATAAATTATTGTCAAAAAACTATTCTTCTTTAAACCCTTATATATTCGTCGAATTGATTGGTCTTCGTTAATTCTACCGAAAATCGAAATAGGTTTTTTTCCATAATTTGTAACAAGTTACTAGGTTTCATCAATAGTAACTCGTTCTTTCGAGAAATGTTTCTTATTAATCACAAGAATTACAGATGACGAATAAAATTTTTTGGCGTTTCTCTCCTTGTAAAAAAACTGCTGCTAAAGTTGAACTCGGCACTGATATTGGGTCACACTTTGAAACTATATTTTTAAACAAATGCAAATAAGAATCAAATAGCACGAGGAAGTTTGGAAACCCATGGAAAATACTGAAGGTTATATTCACTGTTTTAAGTTTGGCAAATTAGCAAATTCGAGTTCACGTTGAGCACACAAACACTGAGAACAAACTATTTTTGCAAAGATTTTTAGTTCATTACAAAAGCTGTAAAATGTTTCATTTTAGTAATTAAATTTATCTTTAATTTAATTTTTTAATATGAACTAGAAATATAAAAGTTCTTGGGATGTTTTCCATTTTATATTTTTAGTTTTAAAAAAAGATTGAAGGTATTGATATTCTATAGAAGGTATTGATATTCTACTGTAGGAGCGCGACACGAAAAGGCATAGCTGCTTATACAGAAGCAAATAAAATCCTGGAATTGATAGTTAGCTTTTTCTATACATAAATTTAAAAAATCCGTAAGAGGAAATTAGCTTCCCGTAAAAATAAAAATTTAATAAATCTGGAAATCTCTATGTGCGGAAGCCGCTGTAATCAATTCTGATAGAATATTAATAAAAATTTAGCATAGTTAAATGTATAAAAGCATTCACTTAAACTATTACGGCTACAAACAAAACAAAACTTAAGTTTTTTGTTGTGAAAAGTAAAACTTAAATATAAAAAACTCATTTATCATAAAAATGTGACCTATGGAAAATACTGAAGGTTACATTCACTGTTTTAAGTTTGGCAAATTAGCAAATTCAAATTCACGTTGAGTACACGAACACTGAGAACAAACTATTTTTGCAAAGGTTTTTAGTTCATTATAAAAGCTGTAAAATGTTTCATTTTAGTAATTAAATTTATTTGTAATTTAATTTTTTAATATGAATTAGGAATATAAAAGTTCTTGGGATGTTTTCCATTTTATATTTTTAGTTTTAAAAAAGTTATGTTAACTCGACTTAGATGTTTTTTTTATGACAGCGCTAAAAAAGTTGACACAAGCACCTTATTAGTATTGTTGTACCTATTTTTGTTTAAGTTGTTCCTATTGTTAGTTTTACTGTTTCTAAAATTTATTAATATTATTTTGTTATTATTATTATTTTTATTATTATTAATATTATTATTATTATTATTATTATTATTATTCTTATTCTTATTCTTATTCTAATTATTATTATTATTATTATTATTATTATTATTATTATTATTATTATTATTATTATTATTATTATTATTATTATTATTATTATTATTATTATTATTATTATTATTATTATTATTATTATTATTATTATTATTACTATTATTATTATTATTATTATTAGTAGTAGTAGTAGTAGTAGTATATATTTGTTACAACAAAAATAATAATAATTGACAAAATACAAATTATAGATTATCAGATTACAGTTAGTTTTTGTGAAGCTCATATTGCAACTTTCTCTAAGGAAAGCTGCGAGCTGTAGTAACATTAAAGCTTATCGAGGTTCGCTTTAAAACTGTTGACAGTTGGAGAACTAATTACTTTATCTGGTAACATGTTAACATTATATTATTAACATTATTATTATTATTATTAACATAACATAATATTATTTTGTTATTATTATTTTTATTGTTTTTATTATTATTATTATTATTATTATTATTATTATTATTATTATTATTATTATTATTGTAATTTTTATTATTTTTATTATCATTCTTATTCTTCTTCTTCTTCTTCTTCTTCTTCTTCTTATTATTATTATTATTATTATTATTATTATTATTATTATTATTATTATTATTATTATTATTATTATTATTATTATTATTATTATTATTATTATTATTATTATTATTATTATCATTACTATTATTACTATTATTATTGTTATTATTGTTATTATTATTGTTATTATTATTATTATTATTATTATTATTGTTATTATTATTATTATTTCTTTTATCATTACTATTATTACTATTATTTTTGTTATTATTGTTACTATTATTGTTATTATTACTATTATTATTATTATTATTATTATTATTATTATTATTATTATTATTATTATTATTATTATTATTATTATTATTATTATTATTATTATTATTATTATTATTATTATCATTATTATTATTATTATTATTATTATTGTTATTATTATTATTATTGTTATTATTGTTATTATTATTATTATTATTATTATTATTATTGTTATTATTATTATTATTATTATTGTTATTATTATTATTATTATTATTATTATTATTATTATTATTATTATTATTATTATTATTATTATTATTATTATTATTATTATTATTATTATTATTATTATTATTATTATTATTATTATTATTATTATTATTATTATTATTATTATTATTATTATTACATTAATTATCAGCGTTATAACATAGCATAATACTCATGACAAAACACACTACTCATAACAAAACAACATTAATTTGTTAATGACGTTTTAGTGATTTAATTTATCTAAGAGTTTTGTTAAGTGTATTGTAAACTCTGGAAAACTTAAATTTTTTAGCTATAAGAAATATGGAAACATTAAATTAAATTTTTTTCCTTCTTTTTTTGAAGCTTAGCATGATTTTGAGTCCATTTTAGGGAGTATATTACAGATACCGTTATTTTTTTCTCTTAATGTCTTTTCGAAAGATAATAGAATATATTGAAGTTAGCATTCATGGGCGCCGGCAGGCAAGGGCAAGAGGGGGCAGTTGCCCCCTCCTGAAAAAACAAAATAACAAACTTAATATTCATAAAATTTCTTTTAACTGTTAGAAGATTTTATTTCGATATCTCATCAATTTAACTCATTTATAGTTTACACATTTTAATGTAAACTACTACCGTTTAAAATCAAATATTACTATCAAATGCAATGACTTCCACGATGGCGGAAGCTTTTTTATAAAGGCATATTTTATGTTTTAAAAAAAAGATATTTGAATGAAAGTTTAAAAAAATATATGATAGAAAAAGATCATAGAAAAATAAAAAAGGAATAAATAGAAAAAACAATAGATAAAGGAGAAGTATAGAAAACAAAAAAAAGAGAGGAAGAAAAATAAAGGAAAATATAGGAAATAATAATAATAATAAAAAGAAATCGAATTACAATAACAAAGTTCTTACACAAACAAATAAACTTCGAACTAACGAAGAAAGATGTCAATGTGTCAGTTTCATTTACTTTTTTATGCTGTTGTTTTTTTGTTTGTTGGCAAAATGTTTCTTGTTTGTATTGTATTTCTATTTATTTATTTTTTCCAATTTATTGTGCTATATTCATTTTAATAATACTATTACCTTGTGTTTTTTGCTTGCTAAATGTTGATTATTATAATTATATATATTTAATTTGATTAACTTGCATTAACCTGCGTATTTTAATTTTTGTTTTGTTTTTTGGAATGTCTAATTTGTATGTAATAAATCATTTAATGTTTTTTAACTAATCATTATATTATTATAAAATTTAGCATTATTAGGTATAATTTAGCTTTATTAGCAATCTGAGCGTTTGTCTGGCCTTTGCATGATGAGCGTGCATTGTGAAAAAATACGCTCCAGAAAATCTGAATTTATGGAACAAATTGTAAATAAGTTTGGAAGTGAACGCAGACGACTACAATTTCTATTTACTGAATAACAATGATTTAATTCTTGTGTTTTTATTTTTATATTTTCTTTAATTTTTTGTTGTCACTGGTCTTATAAAATGACTTGATAAATTGATACATTTATGTAGTTTTTGAAATATCACTGTTAAATTTTGTTTTGCCCCCCCCCCCCTTGTAAAAAATCCTGCTGGCGCCCATGTTAGCATTCATAAGTAACATATTCCAGGTAGCTGTTTCCCAATTCTTTTTACCTTGAACTTGACATTGTAACTATGGATTTTAAACTTCTCTATTACGGAGATGTTTAATAACTACGTGATTTTCCATATATTCATAATTATTATTTTTCGTGTGAACTCTATATTTCGCGTGAACTCTATTTTCGTGTGAACTCTATGTTTCGCCATTCAGCTTATCATTTACACTCTCATTTTTTTGATTGTCTTAAAACACGGGGGCAGGTAGGGAGAGAATGAAAACATTAATTAAATAATAATACTCATAGAAGTTGAAGCGCGACACGAAAAAGCATAGTTGCTTATACAGAAGCAAATAAAATCCTGGAATTGATAGTTAGCTTTTTCTATACATAAGTAAAAACTATTGTAAGAGGAAATTAGCTTCCCGTAAAAATAAAAATTTAATAAACCTGGAAATCTCTATGTGTGGAAGCCGCTCTAATCAATTCTGATGGAATATTGATAAAAATTTAGCATAGCTAAATGTATAAAAGTATTCATTTAAACTATTACGGCTTTAAACAAAATAAAACTTAGTTTTTTTTTATTGTGAAAAGTAAAACTTAAATATAAAAAACTCATCATAAAAATGCTACGTTTTTGGGTTTGTTCATTTGAACGCGCAATTTATCTAAATCTATTTAAGAACTCATGAGAGAGAGAGAGAGAGAGAGAGAGAGAGAGAGAGAGAGAGAGAGAGAGAGAGAGAGAGAGAGAGAGAGAGAGAGAGAGAGAGGTTAAAGTTGTTATGTTCAACTGAACGCCTTGTTTTCACATTTGATATTACATTTTTATCCACAGCATAATTTCAAGCTTGACATTCTGCTTTACTTTTTAAATTTTTCTTGATAAAAATAAAATGATAGCTTTATTGTTTTTTCTTTATTAGAATAGATTTTTTTTATAATGCAGCTGCTACTACATTATAATTCAAATCTATTCAAAATGTATTCAACTAAAAAACTGAAATACTATCCCTTATGAAATAGTTTCTGAAAATAAGTTTTCCATGTTTCACTAAATTGTCTAAAACTCTTTCTTTCTCTAGAATATTTTTTACCGAGGTATAATTATATTTAGTAACATTTATGTATTGAATACTAAGTGCAACAGTTGCGCCTTAAGTATTGCAAATTTCTGAAACAGGTTTGATAACATCTTCATGATTAAGTTTAAAATTATTTTTTCGCATTAAAGAATATTTTAGTGTAATTCCCGTCACTTGTTTTTGAAAATTATAAATTGTCCTTTCTTATTGGAAATTATAGATTTTTTAACTTGATTTATAAGAAAAGTTTTCGTTTGAAATTTGTCGTGATTTTGTTTCGTTATAGACTTTCTACATTTGGAGTCTAAAAACACTTTCTGCACGTATTTGTACCAATTTAAATTAAATAATATTTACAAACGGATATTATTTATAAAAAAAGACGCCATTTATAACTTGACATTCTCTATATAGTTCACCGAAATTACACTATATTTTGTATATAATAATAAATTAACGAAATTGCCTTTTCTTTGTCATCTGTAATTGCATTACTGAAATTCAGTATCTTCTGTAATTGCATCATTGTACATCAGTGCGCAGATTACTACTAAAAAAATAAACTATACTCTTCTAAAAAAATACAGATTAATAATGAAAATTAGAACATAAATATCTTATCGGAACAAATGATTACAAAAGTGTTTCAATAAAACTTCAAAAGGTAATTTCATTCTTAGTTCATTCGAAGTTTTTTTTTCGAAATCTCATTATGATTAAGTTTCCTTCCTTTACAATAACAACGATATTTTTTTTATTATTTTTTTAAGTAGCTAGCTACTTTAGAGTGGAATTTTATAAAATGTTTCGCAGTTTGAAAATTTTTAGAACACCATTAAAAAATAGAACAGTTAAATAAATCCCATCATCATTATAAATATAATTAATAGTAAAAAATTTTCAAAAATTTAAATTGTGAGCATATTTCTAATACTGAGTATGAATACATTTCGGATCCACCATTTATCTAATGAGATTAGCCTTAGCTCTGATTCAGTTTTCCACATAAAACCTAGCATATAAAAATGTCTTTGTTTTCGATGAGTTTTTCATGTGGTTTTGTTTCGTTTGTTAATATGCGTGATTCTTTAAATTTAGATTGATTTTATCATTTCTTATTTAAAGTCAGCTAAGAAATTATTTCGAATATCGCTGTAGGATATTACAAACTCATTTCGTGTAGCCCTTATCTGCAACTTGAAACGCTCAAAATATATATGCAATTTAAGGACGAGTCGCTTTAAAATTTTATTTATATTGTGTGACGTTAATCTCCAATTTCAATTGCTCAAAAGTGTATATGCTTTTGAAGACAACACCGTGTAAAAATTTACAAAATTCGTGTAGACCTTATATTTTTAAGTACTCGAAAGTATATATATGCAGTTTAAGGCGACAAGCTGTAAAATATTGTTAGTTCCGTGTAGATCTAATCTCCAATTTTAAACATTTTTTTTATTGTATTATATTCGGATTGTATATCTTTATTTCATTAGTAATTATAATGTATAATATATGGTATATTTACTTACATCTAATTTAATCCATAAAATATGCTTGTTTATATATATAGTATATTTATTATATATTTCTATATTAGATTTTTCATTGAGTTTTCCTTATATTTATTTATCATTTATTATATTTGTATTTATTATACTTTATTTATTATACATTATTTAGGGTGGCCATCTGCGAGTATTGTGAGGTGGGGCTTTTTATAATTTACTTATGGGTATATTTTAGGGAATGGGGATGGGGTTTTGGTATTTCGCATAGGTTAGGAGGTTCGGGTTAAAAATGTGTGGGGATATGGGGAAGCCTCTTGGTTCTGTGTAGCACTCTGACTTATTCTTGTTAACACGCGTACTTTTCTTTACGTGCAAACTTTTATTTTAACTCTAATAATAACAGTCCTTTTTCTTTAATATACCGTAATCGTTATTGAAATCTCTACACTTGAAAATTATATAAATACTTATTCTTCTAAACTCCTTTTATAAAATCAAACCTCCGGTCTACTTATATTCCGAAGAACCTAAAACTTTGTACCAACTCTTCTCTTCGTAATTCTTGAAGTTGAGTCTTGTATCCCCTCCTTACGTATCTCTTAACTAACTCCTGACTGACCACTGACTGACTCTCATTTACCGACTAAACCCAACTAATTCTTCTCTGATTCCTACTCCAACTCATTCTTCTGTTTTGTATCTCCCTTTTTGTATTGGTTCCAATGCTTCGGGCGTTGGCGTCTTTTCATTTTTTATTCGTTATTGTGTAAATTATTAATTAATGGCTTTAGGTGGTTTTATTTTTATTAACGACATCTTGTTTTACTTAGAATTAGCTTCCTCACAGTATTTAGCCAGGACAGTCTCGTATTTTTACAAAATGTCCCGTGTCCTTTATTTGACCACATTTGTCCCGTATTTTTAAATTAATTAGTACAAATTTCACTTTTGAATTTTTAATGAAAATTTTAACGTTTTTTTTTAAAATCAATTTGCAAATAATGATGTTGTCAAACATTTCTATTTGAAAAACTAAATTTGTCATTTTATTAAATCAAAATATTGTTTTATAAATTAAACTTCTTTTGTCTCACTAAAATAATGTTTTCATCAAATAAATTAGTCAAGGAACAGTTTTGATGTTGTATCAAAGTAGCAAATGTAAAAATCGACTTGATATTAGACAGTTGATTCATTGACAACAATTAATTACAAATCTAAATTAAAATGCTTACATTTTCATAATCTAATTAAGGGAAATGTTTCCTTCCTTAATAATGTTATTTCAAAAGAAAAATATATAAAGTAAAAGTAAATTTATTTTTAAAACTTAATTTATTTGAAAAAATATCTCACAGTTATTATTGAATTTCTCAGCCATTAAATTAAATTTTAAATTAGACAAAAAAAAATTTTTTTTGCAGCACAATAACGTTGTACTTGAGATTGCATTCTCAATTTTTTTTACTTAAACGCACTTTTGTCATTCATTAAGAAATAAATTATATCTGAAAATGTTGAGGAACTTTTTAAAAATAACTACAAAATTTAAAATATTTTGAAAAACAAATTAAAAACTACTTTTTGCTTCAATATATTTACAATAAAATTTTTTTAGCTAATGTCCCGTATTTTTAGCAAAAATCCCGTATTTTTTGCCAATTTTCCCGTTTTTTTTTGAAAAAAATCGAAGGCCACCCTAACTTTATATATTGTTTATTGTATTTTATTTATACTTTATCTTTTATTTCTTTCGAATAATTACTTGAAAATATATAAGTTGTTCAATTGATTTCGTGTAGACCTAATCTGCAATATTAGATACTCGAAAGTATATATGCAGTTTAAGGCGACACGCTGTAAAATGTATAAAATTCGTGTAGACCTTATCTCCATTTTTAAGTACTCGAAAGTATGTATGCAGTTTAAGGCGACAAGCTGTAAATAATTTGTTAGTTCCGTGTAGACCTAATCTTCAATTTTAAACTTTTTTTTTTAAATTGTTTTATGTTCGTAATATACATTTTTATTTGATTTGTGTCTATAATATATAGCATATAGTATAATTATTTGCATCTAATTTAATTCACAAAATAATTTGTTTTTATATGGCATATTTATTATATATTTCTATATTATATTATTTTTCTTTGAGTTTTCATCATATTTTTTTATCATTTACTATATTTATCATTTGTTATATGTATTCATTATACTTTATTTATTATACTTTATTTATTGTTTATTGTATTTTATTTATACTTTTTCTTTTATTTCTTTCAAATAATTACTTGAAAGTATGTAAGTTGTTCAAATGATTTCGTGTAGACCTAATCTGCAATATTAGATACTCGAAAGTATATATGCAGTTTAAGGCGACACGCTGTAAAATATTGTTAGTTCCGTGTAGACCTAATCTCCAATTTTTAACATTTTTTTTTTAATTGTTTTATATTCGTAATATATATATTTATTTGATTTGTATTGATGATATACATCATGTATTCATTATGATTTGCATACATATATCGTATTTTATAAATTTATACTTCTTACCATTTTGCATATTGTGCATATATTTTTACATAGTATATTCAATATATTTATTCTATATTTATTATTTATTCCTATTGTAATTTATCTATTATTCATCATGTTTTATTTATATATATTACTTTTCATTCATCAAAAATTTCGACTATCTAATCGAATGTATATTAGTAGCCTAATCTCAAATTTGAAGTATTCGAAATTATATGCAGTTTAAGGCGACATCATTGCAAAATAATATCGATATCGCAGCATTATATTCTTATTGAAGTACAATAGAACAAATATGTAGCATTGGATGAAGTTATTGCATTATTTTGTTGAGAAATAACAGGTTGGTGTTAAGTTAAACACAGTTTTTAAGTATACAAGGAAGTGTCCATTGCAAGCATCATTTCTTGTTAAGCGCGGTAAAAATGTAAAGAAACTATGATGATGTGGATAGATTTATATAGAAACCTTGATAGTTATTGAATTGGTATAACTAATATTGTTTACATTGATATAGCATAATATTGTTTAAAAAAACTAATTTAAAAAAGATTTTCATTACTTAAAAATCTACGCATTACTTTTAAATTATGAAATGACGTAACTTTGATTCCGTGCCAAATTGAATTTTTTTTGGCGTAAGAAAATGTATATCTTGTTTATTTCGATACACACTCGTTTTCAAGACAAAACAAAATATTTTTTAAATAAGTATTCTAAAAGTCTTTATTAAACAGTTTTTACTTTTTTGATATAGACTTAAATAACATAAATAATTGTTATAAATATTCGTGTAGGCCTAATCTTCACTTTTAAGGATTTGTACGATATACATGCTTAATAATAAAACGCTGGTTTTTAGCGAAATTTTAAATAAAAAACAAAAATATTAAATGGAAACTCTATAAATGATCAAAGAAAACCACGCAGATTGTGAAAAAAGTATCAGCTAAAAAAAATTAGTCAGAAAAATTATGCTTGAATTAAGGTCTACACGAAATATGTCGCCCTTAGTTATATGTAGACCTAATATAGCAAACTTTCACATTTCGTGTAGACGTAAACTGCTCTTATATATATATATATATATATATATATATATATATATATATATATATATATATATATATATATATATATATATATATATATATATAACCAAATAAATAACCCCTGTGTGTATATATATATACACACACAGGGCCTCTCTGACTATTCCCAAGACATTCTGGAGGGGGCAACCAACTTCACTTTGCTAGAAAGAATGAACAGTGGTTGGTTGTGACCTCAGCAATATCGTTTATCTATATTGAAAAAACTACTATTTATCTATATTGAAAAATCAAAACAAGCAAGAATAAATAAAAAGATAAATTTCTATTCAAGTTTTATAACAGAAAAAACATTTGAAAATCTAATTATAATCAAGTTTAAATCTTTATCTTTTTCCGCATCACACCAAGCCCATCATTAAACTTAGTCTTTGAAATTGTACCGGATTTTTGTTCTGGTGATCTGAATACAGATCGAACTTTGTCCACAGTGAGCAATCTGTTGTGCTTTTCAGTTTCATCAGAATTTATATGAATATACTGCCCCATCATACCTATTGACCGTTCTGAATGGTCATTTACAAAAATCAAAGTTTCAGCATATTTTTGAAAACTTTTGAAGCATGACTGAGTATGCCAATAGTTTGGTGGAAGTGAGAGCCAGTCTTGAACTCGTTGCTTATCAAACCCAATCATGTCAAAAATCAGGTAAGAAAAGACATCAACCAAGGCAGACAAGGATGGTGGTTTTTTCCCAATATTTGTATTTATTTTATAAATTTCCTTGATAACTTGCTTAACTTTATTCTCAGGTTTATAATAGTCAGAGCTAGGCATATCAAATGACAGGATTGCTGATGCAATTTTTGTCTTCTCATCTGATGCTAACTCGTGATCTAGCAAAGCTAGAGGTATCATTGTTGAATCCAAATACCAGCAATGTTTATACTGAGACTCTAATACAGCATCGACAGCTAATGGGTTTGTACATAACTTTTTGTACAGATGCATTTGATGTATGGCTATAATGTCAAGAAAAGGAGCTTTGATGACATCCTCAGATTGTAGATACCATTTTGCATAAAAGCAAACAATAAATTCTGAAATAAGCTTAATTTCAATTTTCAGATTATCATTTTCCTGAACAAATGTAAGTTAATTGGATAAAAGCTGAAGCTTTAGATAATAAATTGCTTTTCCTAAAAATCCTGCATGATGAATAGCACCAGTTTTTCTTACTTTATATGTTATAGGGGATAAGTAAGTGACAACTAATTCTGCAAGCTCACTTCTATTATCTTTTATAATACCTGGTTTACCAACGTATGCTTTGCAAAATCTTAATGACTTCATAGCTGCCTTCTTTAAAAGACTGCTTTTAACCTTATTCCAATCAAACCGTAACAGTAGAACTGAATCATAGTTAAAATTAGGTTCTTCGAAAATATTTTTTAGCTTTTTGAAAAGAGGATTATCAGGTCCATTAGTTTCTTCATTGGTCACTAATTTCCAAAAGTGAAGCATTCTTAATTCAGTCACGTGATGCCTACATGCTATTTGGAGGAGATATTTATCCAGTTCTTTAGATATTCTGGAAACTGATCCTTTATTCGTCCTAGTGTTGGCTGGTGTTGTATCAAAGCATATTCCTCTAGTTTTTGACGTAAGTTGATACTCCTTAATTAAGTCCATTACACCAAAGAACTGATCTTCACCAGTGGATGACGCTAGTGGTGGGACTCTAAGTAGGTAAGTCTCTCCATTAATGTTAACTAAAACAGCCATTCTATTCCTCTTTAATATTTTTCCTTTGTTTAGCTCAAACAAGGTCTTGCCATCAAAATGAATTATACATGGATATGGAGATGCATCTATGGCTGCTTTAACATCTTCTTTTGAAATGGTTGCCATGTTCTCATTTTCTTTTTACATTTTTCTATATGCGGTAGACTGACTGCGTTTAATTTTTTTAAGATCAACACCTGATTGATATAGAATTGCATTTGTTACCTTCTGTAAAACATTTGGTGATATATCACAGGCTGTAGCAGTAAGCGAAACATTACCAGCAAAAATATCTTTTGGAATTTTCGAAATTACTGTGTCTGGGTTTTCCGAGACTTCTATATGATACCAATCAACTGGATTGAAATCAGACTCAATTGAAGAATCATTGCTTAGAATTGTGTCTATAAGTTCAACGTTGGGTACATCATCTCTCAAACTCTTAGGCTGTGAATGATTTTTCTTCCAGATGCTTTCTTTTGCCTAATTTACATAACAATTGTAGTTTTAGTATTTAATTTTAGAATTAGTGGAAAAGAGAATTAATAGAAGTTGAACCAGAGATAAAGAAGTTAATTAAAAGCAATCAATACCTTTTTTCTATACTTAATATCCTCTGAACCAATAACAAACTTCCTTTCATCTTCCTGATCTTCAAGAAATTTTAGATCTTCGATCTTGTCTTTTAGTGATCTTTTTTTATCTTTACTGATCATGTTTTTGAGATTAGAATTACCAGCCCAAAAAAGTTTTTTTATCTCAAAATCGTTTTGTTTAGCCAAATCACCACTAGTTCCCATTTTTGCTTTTTTTTTCAAATTGGAATAGGACTTATGCAAATTAAAAAGTTTTTTAACTTAAATCAGTTAACACATCAAATCCAGCTTTAATCCAGGGTCTCTTGATTTTAGACAAAATACATTCACAACAATCTGAACATCTCGAAAAATTTTTTTTAGGGGGACAAGCAATAATATCTGATATTGGTGCAGATCGACATTGTTGGTTATATATTAAATGTTGAAGAATATCCAAGCCTGTTGGGAGTTGTATATCTAAATATTTATCTAAAAATTTAGGCATCCTTTAATGAATATTTTAGCGACTAATGACTCATTATAGATCCAGTATTAATAAAAATGTTTCTACCTGATATAGCTGGTTGTGCCTCTTTTATAATAAAAAGTTCCTTTTTCATCGACCTAAGTCGTGCTTCACCCATTTTTAATGTTTATTGTATGTACTATTCTGTATTTATTTAAAAAATTTAAAGTTATAAACTACCAAAATTTGCACGAAAATATAAGTATTTAACATTAGACGCAACAGAAAATACATTTAAAAAATACCAATTTTCATGATTTTCAATACCACCAAACATAGATTTTTGAGCGGTAGGAAAAAAACCATATATTTTTAAACTAAAATATAGGCCTATATACATAGAACAGAAAAAAAAAAAATTGAAAAAAAAAAAACAGCCCCTCCCTCAAGACGCCCGAAAATGACCACTTTTCGGTCATTTTTCCCCTAAATTATTAGCTTGAGGGGGGGGTCAAAAGTGATCTGATAGCGCTCAAACTTTTTGAGGCTCATTTTTTATACATTTGCCCCAAATTTAGGGGGTATGGTTTTTTAGATTTGAAAATTTACTTATTTTGAATACCCCTAATATGTATATTACCTTTCAGTCTCCTGCCAATACAACATAAATATATTTATATTGTGTTAGGAGACTGGAAGGTGGTGATAGAAAATAGAAAGGTGTGAATATATAAACTATCCAAATGCAATAACTGAAAAAAGAGATGTGATTTACTATAGAAATATACTTCACAGCATTCACAAAAAAATAGTACATGGCTATTAAATTTTATTAAAATTTTCGTGATGTTGGTGCGTTTTTTAACACACCCTGAATAAATTTATGGACTGTTTTCTCCGATTCTTTTACACCTGTCTTTCAGTCACTAAAAAGAGACAATTAATAAAGCAATAATAGATCAAGAAAATCATTTTTTTTTGGAAAGAAGCGTTACAAGACACTTACCAATTATTCATTTATAAAGTTGGGTTTCTTTTAAACTTCACCATCCGTCTCTCTGTCCATCCATGTTGAAATTTATCATCAGCGAACAATCTAATTTCTAAATTCGATTAGTTTCTCAGAAATCTGTAAAACATGTGCTTGTAATAACCTAGCCATAGGACCTTTACGGAAATAATTCAAAATTCTTTTGAATTATTAGTTGGTCTTTTACATATAGTCAACGTAGAAATCCGGAAACATATTTAATACCAGTAGCTATGGTATTAGGAGACTTTATATTTCTGATGTTACTTATACGACTGGCAACTAAATTCGTAATCTGTTCGCTTGCAAAAATCTTGTTCTTCATTAAACTACTTTAAACTTCATTACTACTCTTCCTTCCCAAGAACCTTTGATAATGCACCTTTCACAAGAATATTATCCAGTATGAGCAACAGTCCATTTTAAAAATGATCTTGCTGGAACATCACAGAGAAAAGTTTTAACTTTAACAGTGTGCACAACTGATTTTCTTGTCAGACCGAATAACTTTAAACCACATGATTCTTGTCATTCTTCCGTAAAGGGATATAAAGACGAAATCAAAAACGAATTAAAGCATGGACGTATAAGAATGGACGTGCAACTTAAAACAGTTTAATCTTTAAGTATTAGTTTAAACTTTTATAGCATTTGTTCAATAAGGCTGTTCATGATAAAGTAACTACTTCACGTGTTGACAAATTACTAAACAATTTACAGCAAGAAAAAGGAAATTAGTTGTCGGCACGAACAGATTTTATCACTTTTTTAAGATGAGCATTCCTAAATTTGGGAACTTTTATCGTGTAAACAAAGTCTGTGAATGATAAAATAGATCTGTAAGGTTAATTTTAAAATGACTAAAAAAAATGTATAGCTAAATATAAAAAAGCTTAAATTTACTTTTTTAATCAAGATCTAATTTGATTCAATTCCTTGGTTCTTCATTCGCCAGCTTAGTCCTTCATTTACTAGGCTATTTTATAATTCATTTGATAATTCAAAATCTTTTCAAAAATGATTCAAATTTATAATCTTACAAATTGCGGCAGATATTTCATGCTTTCGTTTTAAATATTTCATATATTATTTCATTTATCATAAAAAGCACATAATAATCCATTAGTTTTTTTTCAAATAAAATTAAAGTTATATATAGCTGGTAAATCATATTTATGTTAATATTAAATTCTTAGTTATTCTTGCGGTTTGCCATAAATTGGCTTTGCTAAATTCTTTAAAACTCTGACAAATTATTTTTACTTTCTTGTATTAATATTTATTTTATGTATAAGTTAGAGCATCCCACCATCGTACTCGGCGGGAATCTCGTACGAGATTTATGAGATTTACAACGTTGATGCATCGGTTTTACGCAAAAGTGCGTATTTGGATTTTTTTCCATCGTAAAAATACGCGACCGATGGTCAAAATAAAGTACGGTAATTAATCAAAAAAACCTTTATAGAAATTTTGGATAAATAAAAACATCCATTGATTTATCACGAGATTTCACTGTAAATACGAAGTATTTCTAATAATACGAGGTATTTGATTAAATTGCGATGGTAATCTGTAAAAAGAGTGAACTAACTGTAAAAACCGATTAAGATTTTCGCAAATTCCCTCCGCAATTAAACAATCCATCAAAAATTAATTGGAAATCAATTTCCTATAGAGAGAAAACTAGTAAAGCTACAAAAGCTGTAATTACAGCTTAATTACAAATTAATTTAATTTAAGTTTTTATATTTAGTTGCTACAAACCTATTAGGGATAGCCATTTTACTTACTTTGATGTAAAAAAGTTACTTTTAAACAAATACTACATTACATAACTTAGATTAAATTATCAAATATATTTACATTTAAAAGTAATTTTTTTTTTTAAAAGTAGCATAGTAAAATAATAAATTACATGTAAAAATTACTTACATAAAGTTAATTTTAAAAATGTGTAACTTTTACTTGTTAAAGTAATTTATTATTACTAGTAAAAATACTTTTAAAAATTACTTTTTCTTTGTCTATGTAAATATATTTGAAAGAAAGTCATGTGAAAGTAATTTACTTTAAAAAGTATTTAGATTTAGATGGTTTGCGAAATGTAAATAAAATGTAAAAAAAAAAAAAAGATTTAATCTTTTTATTTTACAATATTTTACGATGGATTGTGGTGGCTTGTAAAATTTTGCTGTAACTTTGCGAAAACCTCGGAATTAGAGATAAATACATCGGAAATATCACAATATTACTAGTTTACACTGTAAATACGATTTATTAAGAAATTAAGCGAAAATATCTTACGACGATGCGTAAATCTCGAAATATATCGGAGAGTGCGTGAAATTCTCCCCATCGGCCTCGGACTATATCGCACCTCCGATGTGATATCATTCTTCATCATCGTATCACATCGGAGTCACCTTTATAAACTATTTCTCACATCGGAATTTACGCATTTACGCAATTTCCAATGGCGGGATGCTCTAGTATAAGTTGTTTATTCTTAGCTGAATATATTTCTGTTGTTGAACATATATATATATATATATATATATATATATATATATATATATATATATATATATATATATATATATATATATATATAAGACGATTCACAGTATTTCATTTAAGACCAGTTTAAGACATCTTTAATACCAATTTCAAATCGTCTTAAATTTGTCTTTAAGACGACTTGTTGTTGGGTGGGAAACGTCCATGTTTAAAGACATCTTAAACTGGTTATTCCGAAATACGTCTTTAACTGGTTATACCGAAAGACATCTTAAACTGGTTATTCCGAAAGACTTCTTGTTAAGATTCTTACGGACATCTTAAGCTGGTTGTTCCGACAGACGTCTTGTTCAGATGCCTTACGGACGTCTTAAACTGGTTGTCGGAAAAAGTCTTAATGAGGTGTGGAAAAGCCGTCATAAACACGTCTTTAACTAGTTGCAGACGTCTAGACGAGTTAAAGATAAGTTTCATACGTCTTAAAGTCGTCTCATGTTGGGTGGGTTGTTTATTTCCTTTTTTAATTTTACTTGTCCTTCTAATCACAATTAAAGTTAATTAAAAAAAAACACAGAATAAAAAAAAAAGAAAAAGAAAAAAATGTTTAATGAAATTAATTTTCACAATGAAGTGTAAAGCACAATTTTATTATAATCATCACAAAATCCAAGGATGTAGTTTTAAACTAAATGTCCGTTTATGAACAGGATATTGAAATCGGTACTTTTGAACAGGACCTTGAAAAAGCTACTTTCAAACAAAATATTCACTTAGAAACAGGACCTTGAATAAGATGGGCTTGTCTTGTGGCAAAACCAGTATAAACTGCAATAGTTAATGTTGTTGATGTATGTTAGTTAGCTGATTTAATCCATTTAATCCACCTTATCTATCTGATTTTATCCATATGCCCTTAAAAAGCCGTCAGTATATTTTAGAAAACCTTATTGTTATACATTTAACAGGATGTTGTATAGATTCAATCATTTGACCTTCATTTTAAAACTTGATATTGCTTTGAAGATACATTTGAATATGATTATGAGAGAAGCATTATCTGCATTACCATAATCAGTACCATCAGCTATAGATAATCTACCTTCAAATATAAGATAACTCTCACTTGGATGAGTGTACACGTTTTGTAAATCAATGTTTGTATATTTATCACTAGGGAATTTAGTTTTTTACCGTTTTTTCTTTGATACAATCAAATTTCATACAAGCCAACAAAGCTAACACAAAACGTTCTAGAAACGTTCGTAGAACGTTAGAAACGGTCGGGAACGTTCTAAGAACGCTTCCAACGTTCTTCGAACGTACTTGAACGTTTTATGTTAGCTAGGAATACTTTTGTCATTTAAAGGTATTTCAGTGAAGTTTAAAATTTCCATTTTATTATGTAAAACATTTTTTTATTTCTAAATGTTTAGAAAATTATTTAGAAATTATATTCGGAAAAATTTTACAAAGTTTTTTTATTATAAATATTTCAGAGCTACATCACCCAAATCTGAGCAAACAATTTTTCTTCATCATTAATGTATATGCTTCTATGTTTAATGGATTCTACGCCTTCTGTGTTTTAGTCTTTACATAAACCTTATCACCGTACAATAAAGCAATATCTTTTAATCCTTGTGATTTGAGTCATTAGCAGTTACTTCTATTTCTTTCACCCATTCCGTTTTCTGTTCTGGTATCTTTACAAGTAACTTCTGATATCCATACTTAGTATCTTTAATTTCTAATATATCACATTCTTTAAAGCTAATTTCAGCACTCTTATCTACTACTGAAGATGAATCAAATTTTTTAAAAAAGTCTCAACGGAATTCTATGTTTTTTGTAAATGCAAAAGGAATTTTTTTATTTTATTAGCAACCTAATAGTCATATAAGCCCAATGAACCTAATTCAAAACTTTTATTCCGAACGGCTTTGGTCCCTCATATTTATTCGAAATTGAAAATAATTACTCTTAAGAGAACTATAAAAACCCTTTGGAGGAATATTTTACCCACTTTCCTAATTAGAAAAATGAAAACATTAAAATTTTTCATGATCATTCCAGACAAAAAAATTGATTTGAAGTTTATAGTATTAAGCAAATTTGTAAAAGTTCTCAAATTTTTTTTATTTTCTGGCTGATCAGACCCAAAAAGTATTACACTGTTAATCATTATTGAATTCCTTGAGACCACTAATTAAAGTAATTTAATAAAATTTTCATAAATTTTTTTCTAAAAAAGTTCAAGTGAAAATTTTATAAAACAGTCGAAATTCTTAACACATTTCACATAAAACTTCTAATGTATAGATACTGATCATTCAATCAAAAATAAAAAATAAGAGTTTTTCATGTTGGGTTCTAAAATTTTTGAAGATGAACCAAGAATTCTTCTAAATTTTTGCTGTTATAATCAACAAGACATCGATGCAGATTTGTTCAATTACAGAACTTGTCAGTCCTTGTGAACATTCTTCTCAAACAAAGAATACAAACAGTTTTCTACAGTCTTCATATTTTTTGAATAGTCAGTCATTTTTATTTTGAACATAAAAAAATTTTGTGAGAATCATAAAAAGCCACAAAAAAACTGCCTTTTCCCGGAATATGAAAAACTTTTCTGTTTTGTTAAATATAATACTATTAGGGTTGTACAAATGTTGTTTGATTAAATTGCTATTTAAAATCTAATAATGGTATATGTTAGTTTTTAAACAATTTTTTTTTCAAGATCAAGTTTAAAATTTCTCTTTCTTAGTTGATTTAAAAAATTGAAACTTTCATATCAATTATCTTTTCGCCGACGCTAAAAACTTTACAATAACTTGAATATATGTTAAAAACTTTACAATAGCTATTTTACTTTAAATAATAACTCTATCTGGTTGTTTTTTTTATTCTGTTCTTAACCATATCTGAAAAAAAAAATTAAATAAAAAATTTATTTTTAAGAAGTACCCTACATAATATTAGTTTATAACAAAAGTAGATTTTAAAAATGGAATTCTAAAAGCTATTGCTTTTATATATATAAATTTTTGGTTGTCATAAATACATGTAATTTGTTTAACTGTATGGCTTTTAGATAAATATATATATAATTGATGCAATAAAACTAATTGAAGAGTATATTTCTGAACTGAAAAATATCAAAGATGCATATGTTAAGAAAACAACATTTGTGAATATAGGATTGATATATCTAAAACGAATCATATATCTAAAATAAAAAAAAGAACGTGCCAATGTCTCATCAACATAAGTTAGGTTGTAACTAGTATTTAAAAAACCTTCTAAACACAACGTATGAATAACATCATTCATAGGGGTTTCTTCTAAGTCCTCAAAGGAGCTACAGTCATTCAGCTTCTCATTAACTCCGAAAGAGCTCTGGCAAAGATTGATATAGAATCTGTAAAAATATTAATATACTCTTTTAAACATGTAATTTTACCATATTTAGGAACTTGTGCTCTGCACCAAAGCTTCTTCGAAGCTAATTCTTCATATTCTCTATTAAACATCACCTGGTTGATACTCATTTACTTGTACTTTTATAATATGCTTATGATTACACTTTAGCATTTCTTATTCTTTTCTATAAAAACATTATTCTATATAACAAATTCTATTGCAAAATCATTCTTCTAATAATATATAAGAGTAATAAGAGATACTACTTACAATTTAATTGAAATAGTTTTCAAGGTTTTTTATCTACAATATATCTAGACCCAGCTTCTGGTGAAGATGATGTAGTTAATACAGTTTATCAATTAAAGAGCTACTGTGCAAATACTTATGCTTTAAATAATGGTTTGTTTGGTCACGATCCTTTGGATGGAATGATGATTCATTTTTGAATGATTACGACTTGGTGGTGAAGAAACAAAACGTAAGTAATATATATTTCATGAAAACTTCAAATTAAACGAGAGTTTTTAAATACTTTTGTGGTGTGTTTTGACAATGTGACAATATTGTAATCAAAGTTATATGATAATAAATTTTAATAATGAATTAACTGATTTTTATGATTTAATACTATAAGTATATATAGTCGCGATTTATTTAAAATGTTTTTTAGTTAAAGCAAGCAAAAAGAAATACATTCTAAATTATTAAAGTGATCTTGAACTCAGATGAATGAATAAACTAATTTGGTTCGTAATTTAAAAATTTAAATCAAGCTGTGTATTTTGTGATAATAACTTAAACTTTAATTTTATTATCTTTTAGACATAAATATAATAAAATGACGCTGGATTTCAAAAGCTATTATCAATTACTTTTTTAATAGCTCAAGAAACTTATTTACAAGTTCTTAACATTATATAAAAAGATTTTAAAAGTAGGTTGACCTAGGTCTCAAACAAAGTAAAGTTTCATACTTTATAATTTTATATTTTATAAACATTTTTGTAAAACAAATAATGATTTTTTTTAAATATTTTTTTTTTTTAAAAAAAAGGATTATATTTTTAAAAATTTAAAATCTTTTGTTTCTTTTGAGATCCAGGTTGACCTACTTTTAAAATCTTTTTACGCAATGCTAAAACTTATAAATAAGTACCTTTAGCTATCCCTAAAAAAAGTGCTCGTAGAGGAAGACATGACAGGAATGAAAGATCAGATCGTAGACCGCGTTCTTTTTAAATATTTTTCAAAACGACGGACTAACTACAGATATGCTAGAGAAATTATTTAGAGAAAGAACTCACTAAACGATTTCCAAATTCATTAAGATTAAAAATTCACAAAATAATGAAACCTTTTAGACAAAAGCCTTGTCTGACAGTGTAAATAGTACAAGTTTAGAAAATATTATAAATAACTTGCTATTGAGGATTCAATTGCAGCAAAACATATTTCATCACTGGTGACGCAATTTGTTATGTTAAAAAAAACCGGGTGGGTCACTCAAAACTTTTTTTGGTAAGGGTAGGCCGAACCTAAGAGTTCAACCAGGTGTATATATATCTTTTAACATGAAAAATTGGTCATAATGACGGTTGAACAACAAAATGAAAAATAGATAAAAATGATAATTTTTTTCGCTCAAGTATTTTCTATTTAAACATTAGGAAATCTATATAACCTTAAATAGATTAAGTATTTAGAAAGAACGTTGTATAGATTGAATATTTAAAAAGCAATCAATTTGTTTCAAGAACTTTGCAAGAATACTGTTGATCTAGTTCAATTCCATCTGAATATAGGTCTGTAAAATCAAGGTAAAATAAGATACTAACAATTATCCAGGCCACTTAAAGTTTTCACCGAACTGGAAGACTTTTGATTGATTTTATCACTCAAAATAAAATACTAACAGCGCCAAAGCTAACATTGTTGCCCAGGTTTTTGATACGACTGCTTGTAGTGCAGGGGTTAAGAATGGAGCTGCAACTCTTCTTGAGGAATGCAAATCAATGAAAACTCTTCTTTGGCTTGCTTGTCGCCATCATATTTTAGAATTGATGTTAGGAGCAATTTTGAACTCTTTATTTAAAAAATAAACAAAAGCTCCTGTTAATATATATTTCAAAGATTTTCAGAAAGAATGGATTAGCTCAGAGGAGATTCAACTAAAAAACTTAAATAGGTCCTTAGATTTCGAAAATTCTTTCTTCAAAAAGAAAGCAGATGAAACTCGTGTGTTCTTAGAGAAAAAAGTAAAATCTAAACATCTACGAGATGATTATAGGGAAGCTGCGGAATTAGCATTTTATCTGTTAAGCGGACCAGAATCTAAAATATGGAAAATTTGTGGAACAAACCCGTTAGTAAAATTAAAGATTTTTTTGACTTTCAGCTCAGTTCTGTATGTTAAAGCTTGGCTAGAAGCAACAAAAGACACTGCTGCACCAGTTAATGATATTCAGCTATACAAAGATCTAGGAGCTCTGGGACAGATCTCCGGTTTCTCTGTCGCAGCTCATAAAGCTCAAAAAGTTCTTAACAGGCACTCTTGATATCTAACTGAGGAGGTGTCGGTCTTAAATCTCTTTTCTAATAAACTTTCTGCAAATGAAAAAACTAAAATTGAGTTAAAGTTGAAAGATGTGGGAAAGCTACTTGCTTTCAATTCTGGAAAACCTACTCTTCCATCCATTCAAATGAAATCAGAGCTTTTGTCATATATTTGGAAACGATCTTGGTTACCCTTTCATAATTTGAACGATAATGGCAAATAGCTCAAACTTCTTCCTTCAGAATGGGAGGAAGATGAAAACTATTTGAAGATGAAATTTTTCATTAAAACAGTCAATGCTATCAACGTTGCTGCTAAGCGAGGAATCAAGTTATGCTCGGATTATCTTGAGATCCTTACAAAGGTAAAACAAAGATATTTATAAAACATATTGAAAAATTCTGTTACATTTATATTTAAAATGTTAGGTTAGTTTTATAATTTTGCAGTACGAAATTAAATTTTTGAATTGGTTGAAACTCAAAGAAAACTATTTAAATAAGACTATTCTCTCACATGGCTCAGTACAAAGATTAACTTTTTTTTCCATTTTTACAACACCGCAACTGAAGGAAACTGTGTTATATGAATAAATAGATTTATATTATAAAAGTAAAACTTATTTTTCATTATAGAAAATGCATTTTGAACATTTGGAATTGATTCAAAATGTTGCTCACCCATCCTCCCACCCCAACCCCTCTCACTTCTTTATCTTCGCCTTTGAAATCTTTTTTGGGGGATGTTTTAGCATAAAAACGCGACTCTTTAAAGCAAATTCGGCAGTATTCAGAACCATCCTACAAAATGTTTTTTTTTTTAAATAAAAATTTTTATATATCAAGAAATAATTTTTCATGCAGCCAGGGGTAATTTTCAAACTTTTTTGGTTTTGGCCAGCCCTAACATATATATATATATATATATATATATATATATATATATATATATATATATATATATATATATATATATATATATATATATATATATATATATATATATATATATATATATATATATATATATATATATATATATATATGTATATATATATATGATGACAAAAAACTGAGACAGCGTTCAATTTGGTTGTTTTTTTTTGCATTTGATACCTTTGTGATATTAACGTGTGTATAGATTTTAATATATATATATATATATATATATATATAAGAGTGGTCCAAAAAATTGTAAAGTGGAAAGTTAAGTCGGGTCACATTTGCTTATGTTCTATTCCCCATATGGACCATTTTGGCCAATTTTAAACATAACTAGGGGTGGCGCAATTTTGAACAACAAATGTTGTTGCGATTGAAGAAACAAGAAATAATTGAAAATTTAGTTTCTTCAGCAAGAAAATTGTCAAAAAACAAAAACGAAATAAAATATCATCACTTAAAGGGGTACTAGTTATTCTGAATTTAATTTACATATTGCAATTTAATGCATTGTTTATTTGGAGACTTTTTTCAACAGTCGTTTTGATGGCTCTAGAAAGGCTTTCCGATTAGTGCTGACAACCTGCTACTGCTTTTGCTTTTCGTCTTTCGTTATCGAAGAGTTTATGGTCTGGATTAAAGCAACTCCCCTCTCCACACAGCCATTAACTACTTTCATTTGCCTGGCAGTTTCCTTGAACTGAATATAAGTTGGATCCATTTGCCAAAGGTCGGGTGGTATTGAGAGAAAAACTTGAGCCTTCTATGCACCGTTGTCGATGAGAAGGTCGAAAAGATGCGATGTTCAGCTTGTAACGTATGATTCCAATGGGTTTTCTAACTTGGATGTTTTGCCTTTAATTATCTTTGGTGATGTTTTCTTTTTGGCACGTTTAAGATTCTGGCGGCTTTTGCATGAACATCAACGCAGGGGTCGAAAAAAACCAAGCCAATCAAATGTTCTGAAAAATACCATAGGTGTCTTTTGAACTCTGTCATTGCTGTATCTCTAACAACATTGTTGCAAGTATAATCATTCAAAAGTCTCAACAGTCTCAAGTCATTATATGGGGCTCTTTCTGCTAAGCTAGCTTCATGCCAAAATTTTCCACAAACTAGAGCAACAAACAGGCTTATGTCGGTCAAAGCTTTTCTTTCATGAGCAGTGAGAGTCACTGGACTCTTGAAAAGAAAGATTTTGATGGAATAATTGCCCTTTGCCATCCACCTGGCGTGGTGCATGGCTCCAGGTGCTCGAAATCGTACATCTTCTTTTGGGCAACCACCAAGAAAGATGAGCCACAATTGTAGAAGCTCGCCATAGTCTTGGCGAGTTATTATTTTTTTCTTGGTTGTGGTGATGGCCTTTTTGTAGTATGCAACCATTTCATCGCGGAGATCAGTCATGAATCCACTAAAGAGCGTTTCGTCAGCAGCATCATATTTGCTTTGGTCAATTGTTGGCCATTCTTTTTGAAATCGTTTGTATAAACCTACATTAGGTCCAGTGGTAGCTCCAAGATATGTGGATGCAAGTACGCTGGAAAGATATGCTATCCACACAAGGTCTTTCTTGAGAGTTTTTTAAATAATTATGCAGGTTCCAGATTTTAAGCCAGTAATTGAGGCTGTTGTATCGAACACAAGCCCACGTATTTTGTCTTTGAGATGCCTATTATCCAATAGTTCAAGGCAGAAACTAGCTTGCTCCTCACCTGCTTTCCTCATGATTTTGGACCAAAAGTAACTTTTCTTCTCCAGCTCCAGAAACTAGGTTTGCAATTCTGTTTACCTTTATATTTGTCTGGACAATATCTGGTATGAGTTTTCCATCCCAGTGCAACAAATCTGGTGCCTGGGTCGAATTTGATTTTTGGTCCTCGAATGCCTTGGACTTGCGTGTATCCATTCTAGAACGACAGATAGTGCTGCGAGAAACTGAAATACTATCCAGATCATGTCCAAGGTCATGAGTAGCTGAAGCAATAACGTAAGTAGCTTGCCGATCACTAACTTTAACGCGATCTAGTGTGAGGTTCAAACCTGGAGTCTGAATGTTATTCTTTGCCCTTTTTTCAGCTGAGTGAGGTAGCCTTGTGGAAACGCTTAATAGTTCATTGTTATATACAAACTCAGTTTCAGAAGCGGATGACCTGGAAGAATGTTCTGACAGTAGAGTTGAAACGACCACTTCTTGGTTTTTCCTTGCATCTTCAGCATCCCTTTCTATTTGTTTGAAATGTTTTCTGCTTGTTTAATTTTTCGAGATTTCTGTTGGGCCAAATGCTAATCCATACCTCCAAAACTGGAGAGATCTTCTTGCTGGGATAACAGAAACATTTTGTCTTCCTCATTGTGCATAATCTGCGATGCCTTTAATCTTGCAACATCAAAAAGTTCATTTAATTCATTTTTGAAAATTTCCTTTTTCATTCTGTATCCCTCGAAATTTTTTGTGAGACTTTTTTTTAATGACTTGTAGACATTATGTAACTTTTTGGCAGCATATCTAACTGGCGTAGTCGGTATCCTAGCCTTTTCCCAGTAACTAAAGACGGTTAATATGGTAATATTGGCACTTGAGTTTGATGATTTCTTTTCTTTCATGAGATAGAAGAGGATGTTTGCTTGTACTTTTTGATTCCAAGGAAGTCTGGAGCATTCCAACACTTTGGTTGATTTTCCCATTAACCACACACTGGCAGAACATCTCGTTGTTGGAGCTTATGTCTTATGCCTAGAGTTTACCAGTTCTGTTTATGTAGAAAACTTCTGTTTCATCCAAACATTAAAAAAAATTTAATGAATGATTGAAAAAACCTAGTACTACTAGTCTACTACAGAATGATAACTTTTTGTTTAACAATAACAATTTTCAGTTTGAACAATGAATATATAAATATTTAATTGAATTTTAAAAATATAATTTACTTTAGAATCTTTTAAGAATTCAAATTAGAGACAACTGCGTGTGATATAATAATTAATTACTAAATTATAATTGACTAAATCAATAATCATATCAATAATGGAGGAGACTTTTGCATGAAATACAAACATGAGAAGAAGTGAAAGCAACTAAAAGTTGACTTAAATTAAAATTAAATAAGAAAGCAAAAATGGTTGCTATGCAAATAATATATATTTTTTTAAAATCTCATTTTATTGACTACTATTTTTAATTTATTATAAAATTATTATACATTTACTATATTTATTTTATTTCACATGTACTAAAACTACCATTACTTAGTACTTACTCTCACTCTTAGAGATTAAAACATATAAAATGAAACCACTGAAGTTCAGTGGTTTCATTTTATATGTTTTAACCTCTTTCAGTGACTTAACAAAAAATGAAATAACATTTGATAAGCCAAAAAAAATTGAAAAATTACATAATATTTTTAGTGTCCGCTAAAGTTGTTCAACTTTGCATCACCTCTAAATATTTCTGAATCTGTCTCATTTTTGGCTTAAGGACATCTCTCATGTATAGAAATAAGAGTAATTATAACCCAAATTGATATTAATAAAAAAAATTTTAACGCAGTAACTTGGACCACTAATATATATAATAAAATACACGCTTTGTAAATATCTAGCAATAGTTTTATTTTATTTTTGGTATTAAAACGTAAGTCTACAAAGTAAATTTATTAGTTAAAAAAAACTTGCCTTTCAACTTATTAAAAAGATAAACTTTGATAGAGAACTCAAGTCTAAAAAACTAAGTTTACTAAAGTCTAAAGTTTACTTCAGCTGAAAATTTCAAAATATTGATAATAAAAATTTTAAGACAATTGTCGCAAATTGGCGCTAGGTATCATTATTCCTGCGCATTGTAAACGTTCACAGAACAATTCAATTTATGGTTATGTTTTCCGACGGAACATAAGTTAATTTATTTTATTTGTCGGACCGATATCGGGCCGATGAAGTAAAACGATGCCAATTTAATTCTGATATAAAATATTTCGGCAAGACATTGGGCCGAGGTCCATGTGTTATCTGGGAGATGCCTAATGTAAACTCAACATTTTTGCGGTATAATTCGAAAATCATAAGCTTATATTGCCTACCGATAGCTATTGCTGGGTTGGGCATCATTTCATCAAGTCGAATTGATTGAATTCGGATTAATTGCTTATCAACAATACTGTTTACGAGAAATTTATAGATGAACTAAATATTTTTTAGCTCAGTTTAAAAATATTAATAGCTATTGTTTCACTTAAATAAGTTACATATAAATCATATATACAAAAATCATAAGTATTTAAATAAATATTAATAAATTTTCCAAAGTTGACAAGTTAACTGGAAAACGCATGAAAACAAGTTGGATTTCTGAAGGAGTGCTGGACCTCAATCTTATTTTTCTTTAACATTTCCTCCAGTTTGCCTAAAAATTAAACAATTAATTCCGTCTCATAGAAGATCTTTTTCCCTGCGCTGATTTCTAGCATTTCTTTCCCCCAAGATAAATAAATTCTGGCAGTATTAATTAATATCGGCCTAATATTAGGCCGATATTAATTTATTATTTTTTTTTTTTGCTATTTGTGACAATCAAACACATTGTAATCGCGTTTTTAAAAACGAATAACTTTTTAAGTATATATGCTAAATATAGATTATAAATATATATTTAGTATACGATTATATATATATATATATATATATATATATATATATATATATATATATATATATATATATATATATATATATATATATATATATATATATATAGTTCAGAAAATAGATTAGTACACAACTTGATTTCTCTTTGTTTCTCCAAAAATTTCTTTTGTGAAACTTTCAGCACCTTTTTCCCAATTACTATTTCAATTTTAGGGTTATCCCGATGATCATTTTGTCGAAGGGCGTATGACATTTTTACAACTTTGTTTCCAAGGGAATATTAAGGCAACTAAATCATTTTTTAAAATATCAAAACACTGTACAATTGAAATACATGCACGTCTCAAACACTAATTGTGTCTAATTTCATATGCATTTCCTGGGTAAGAAAAATGGTGTCATTAAATGCTGTTTGCAAAGATAGTTAGAACTGCATTTGACTGCATGTGTTAATAAGTGTCTAAAGTTTGTTAAATACCTGGTCAAGGAAACTCAGCTATTTAATAATTTTTTAAAAAACAAATGACTTTTAAATTCATTTTGGTCATTAAATCCGAGCTGATAAATTTCTTTAGAAGAATCTGCAATGACCGGGCAGATTAAAGAAAAAAGATCCTTTCTATTTTAATACAATTCAGCATGTACTTCACCAGACGTTTTTATAGGAATGCTCCGTCAATTGCTCCATTGAAAATCTTCGAATTTGTATAAAACTAAATAGTGTTTTAATTTTAAAGTTTGCAGAAAATAGCAAAATGCAAGTTTACATTAAAGCTTAAAATCATCTTCGCAGAATTAATAAAGTATCAGCTTGTGTTGGAAACTTTATGCACTGATGTCTTCTTTAAACAATTTAGATTTAAAGGTTCTATACAAATTGACAAACTGTTACAGATTAACTTTCAGCTCCTTTAAATTTTACTTTTATAAAGAGTATTTTTTATTAAATTATATTATTTTATATATATAGTATTTCATTTATCGTTATTTGAGCATCTATTATTTTATTTGTTGTTATAAGATGTTATTTAAAAGCATACTGTAAAATCTTCGTAGAAAAAAAGCCATTGTTTTACACTATTTTTTTGAATATTTAATCACTAGGAATGAACCAGAAGCATATAACTAAAATGCTAGTTGTAAGTTGCTGTACAGTTGATAGAGGATGCCTCAACTGTTTTTAGTGTCGCTGACAATATCATTAGCTTGTATTAAAAGTTTCTTGTGTAAATCTGTATCACCTTCTAATTTCTATATTGTTTCAAAAGGAATAGCTTGTCAATAACAAGAGTTGATTTATGATTTGGTTTATTTCTTCTTCTTCCTCCAAATGAAGCTCATACTATAGTATGAGCTTATAATTCATATTTGAATGCTGTAAAATTATAAAATCTTAACTAGTTGTCAGGATTTTATAATACTAAATTGTTCAACATTTTAAAGTGTTCATAATTATCTTATGATAGCATCATAACTTATGAACAATTTATTATAGCATTTGGCATAAAGGATGCTTAAATAAGATTTTTATTTAAAAAAAGTACAACTTTACAATTGCTATAAAAACACACGTTTTGACAATGGTACAAAAGAGTTTTCTGCAATTAACTTGACAATAATACTTTCACAATGTAAAATCCAAAATTAATTACGTCAATATACCTAACTAACTAAATTTGATTGGTAAAAACTCGTTTTTGTATACGGTTTGCTTTCAACTGTGACAATTTTTCCAGTTTGCATCCTGCAGTATCGCGAACACCTGTGCACACGCAGCGTAGATTAGAGGTGTAACGGATATGATATACGGCCGGATAATCCGGTTAAAATGCTGGATAATCCGGTATTCGGTATCCGGCCGGATATATTATTTATCCGGCCGGATATGGCCGGATATGATATTTTGGTATTCCCACACTCCATGCGTGTCTACATACTTTATGGATGGCTCGTAACTCCAATTAACAAATTTTATGAAGCAACAAGTCTTATATTACATAAGAAAGAAAAAATACATAGAAAATAACAAACAAAATTTCAACAAATAACTAATTTTAAATGAGTAAATGCAAATAAAAGAGTTAATCTATTTTCATACCATTGTGATGAATAAATAAAAGCATTTCTCCTGTTTTAGGTAACAATCTAGATCTTTTTTTCTCATAGATGCTACCATATTCTGAGAACATTCTTTCTGAAAATACGGATGATGCTGGAGTGCATAGGTGTTTTAAACCAATTTTCTTTAATAGAGGAAACCGTTCTTCTTGCATCCAAGCCTTCAATGGACATCATTTTCTGTCTACCAGTGGTTCAGAAATAAATTTTTTTATTTCTTTTCTAATCAAAATCTCATTCGATTTTTTTTCTACTTTTCCTTTTTTGGAAGGTATCGTTTTTTCAGATGTTGCATTTATAATCTCTTTAAAAAACGATTCAAGTGAGTCTTCTTCTTTTTCAGTATTTACTGAAAACTTTAATTGTGGTGATTCATTTACATGAAAATCTACTTCTTCTGAACAAACTATTGTTTTTTCAAAGGATAAAACATCATTTATTAACCAATACTTAGCCTGTTTTTTGGTATCATCGTCAAAAAAAGAAAACTTATATCTTGGATCTATTGATGTAGCCATAACATAGCATCTATTTTTCATGATGTGCAAAGACTTTACATCGTTTGCTTCTGCAAAAAATCGATTTTTTAAAGAAGTTTTAAGTTGACTCTGAGTTTTTTGAATACTTAAATCAACTTGACATTTGGACATATATTTATTTAATGCGCATATATTTGGAATAACAGAGGACAAAGTTGTTATTTCTGAACTCATTTCCTGAGTTAATTGGAAAAAAGGTTTTAGCAGTTAAATAATGCTTGATATAAATGTCCATTCAAAAGTAGAAAAAGTCATTAAGTCAGAACGTTCTCCTAAGTATAGTTGAACTGGAATTTTTAATTTGTTTAATCCTTCAAGCATCAAATAAGTGCTGTTCCATCTTGTTGGGACATCTTGAACAAGACAAAGATTGTCAAGATTTTGTTGTTGCTGAATTTTCTTAAAATTGCTACATGCTAGGGACGAATGATTGAAAAACGCAAGTTTTTGCAAAACGCAAAATAAACGCTTCAATTTTTTATGGAAATAATGTTTCAAACGCCGATTTTTCAGTATTCAAGGATGATATTGATTGTTTTTCACTTTTAAAAAGCGTGTATCCTTTTAAAAATGGTTCTCCTGTGTCTTTTGATCTGAGTGCAATGATTATCACAAGGTGTTAAGCCTTGTTTTGTAGTGACCAATGGCGAGGGTGTGAACTCCGTCTTCTAAGATGTGTCTTTTGTCGTCGTTAGCGCTGAGTGCGACTTTGTTAATTTCTTCGCTGTAAACGTCGTGAAGATGGGATCGGAAAACGTTCATGGTTGCAAGATGTTCATTCTTATCCTTCAAGCAATTGTAGTAGTCTTGATGAGTGAGATGATTGATGCAATGGTAGTAGTCTTGATGAGTGAGATGATAATATCTTTACTACAGACATCTTTAATAACTCCATCCAAAAAGGTATCGTAAAAACTGATATATCGGACCACTTTCCTATTTTCCTAACCCTTAACACAACAATATCAAATAAAATTAAACAAAATAGAACTGTAAAAAAACGAATTTACGACGACAAAAAAATAAATGATTTTAAACATCAACTATCATTACTTCATTGGGGGCACATCAACTCTAATGAAGATGCAAGTACTATTTATAATAAATTCTTTGAAACATTCTACTCAGTATATGACGCGAACTTTCCAGTATGTAAAAAAGTTATAAGTCATAAAACCTTCAATAGTCCTTGGATTACAAAAGGCTTAAAAAAATCTTCGAAAATAAAGCAGAAGTTGTATATTAAATATTTAAAAACTAAATCTTCTGCAAATGAAAAAATATATAAAAATTATAAATATTTATTTGAAAAAATTCGCAAAAATCTAAAAAAAAATTATTATACTAATCTGATCAATAAGTTTAAAAACAACTCAACGCGCACCTGGCAGATAATAAAAGAGATAACAGGAAAATCATAAAATCACCTAAGTTCTTTACCACAAACTATAAAATTTGAATATGTAAATATATGTGAACCGAGCAAAATTGCAAACATATTTAATAAATTTTTTACTGAAATTGGAACCAATTTCTCTAAAAAAATTCCTATGACCGAAAATTCGTTTGAAGACTACTTGTGTCCTATAAATAAATCTCATTATAACAATGAGTATTCTTCTGAATTATCCCACGACGAGCTCGATATAGCCTTTAAATCTTTAAAAAGAAATAAAGCTATTGGTGCTGATGAAGTAAGTGGTAACATAGTTGCAGAATGCTATGAAAGTCTGAAAGATATTCTTTATAAAGTGTTTAATGCATCTATAAAACAAGGAGTTTTCCCGGATCAATTGAAAATTGCGAAAGTCATACCAATTTACAAACAAGGCGATAAAACAAATATCAACAACTATCGCCCGATTTCGGTTCTTTCAACTTTTTCAAAATTGTTGGAAAGAATAATATATAATAGAATATTTAAATATTTTGACCAAAATAATATACTATATTCCAAACAGTTTGGCTTTAAAAAAAATGTTTCAACTAAGCACTCAATTATTCAATTTGTTAGGGAAATCTCAGAATCTTTTGAAAAAAAACAATATACCCTAGGAGTCTTTATTGATCTTTCGAAGGCTTTCGATACCGTTGACCATGAAATATTGCTTAAAAAGCTCGAATACTATGGAATCAAAAACAACATGCTAAAATGGTTTCATAGTTACTTTTCAAATAGAAAGCAATTTCTTACCTATAATGATGGCCTTCAAAGTGACTATATTGAAATAACCTGCGGTGTTCCACAAGGCTCTATTCTTGGTCCTCTTATGTTTTTAATTTATATTAATGATTTTAGCAAAGCAGCAAATCTTCGGAGTATTATGTTTGCTGATGATACAAATTTGTTCTTATCAAACAGTAATATTAATGAGCTGTTTTCTGATATGAACAAAGAGCTTAAATGCGTATCTGAGTGGTTTAAATGTAACAAATTGAATACATTCTATTTCATCCTATATCTAAAAAACGTTTTTTACCAACAACGATGCCAAAAATTCTTATTGATGAACTAGAAATAAAAAAGGAAACTTTTACTAGTTTTCTTGGGATTTATCTTGATGAGAATGTTACGTGGAAACCACATATTGACTACATTTGTTCAAAGGTTTCTAAAAATATAGGAGTCCTCTATAAGTCAAGAAATTATTTAAACAAAACCATTTTAACCCAACTCTATTACTCATTTATACATAGTTATATTAACTATGCAAATATTGCTTGGGGAAGTACAAGCAAAAGTAAGTTGCGTACTCTTTACCGTCGTCAGAAACTCGCAATACGCTTAATTTGTTTTGAAAATCGACTTACGCATTCAAAGTTTTTATTCAAAAATATAAAAGTACTTAACATTTATGAAGTGAATGTATATAAAATATTATGCTTTATGTTTCAATGTAAAATCAATTCGTCCTTACACGTTTTTAAAGATTTTATTACCTTAAAAACAAAAAATAAGTATACACTACGAAATGATAACTCACTCTTTGAACCCTTTTGTCGAACAAAATTCAATCAGTTCTGTATAGCTTATTGTGCACCCAATCTCTGGAACAAAATTGTTTTACCTAATTTTGATTTATCAATTACCTTCCCAGTCTTTAAAAAGAAATTAAAAAAATTCATTCTCTTTAATGACAATATGTTGAAATACTTTTAAAATTAAGAAATTTGTATAAACACGCTCTTTTGTTTTTTGTATTTTGTCATTTTTATTTGTCTATATCTATTAATGGCTTAAGTTATAATCTATTATAACTTTTTATGGTTCTGGCGACAAGATCATTAGATCTTCTATCAGATACCAAGTTTTTATTTAAATTAGTCTATATATCACGGATTTAATTGCATCACGAAATAATATATCTCGGATTTTAATGTATTACGAGAACATATGTCATGGATTTTGTTGTATTACGAGAGCATATATCACAGACTTTATTATATTACGACTAATTAAATGTAAAACTGAAAAAAAAAAAAAAAAAAAAAAAAAAAAATTTTTAACCACGTTCTTTTTGACTCCTTTACATTTTTTATGTTCTTGATCTTCTTTTTCAACTTCTTCAGGGATGTAGTAAGAGTAGAGTTTGGGTCGAAGACCAACAAATTGTGTGATTTGCTTTCCACCTGTTTCATCCTTGAACTTGCCAATAATCTTTTTATTTTCGCCTACTTTGAGTCCAACGTTTTGAATGGCAGGATGATCTTTTGGAAATTCGCTCGTGTCAATTTTGGTTTTAACATCATCGGCAATATCTTTGTAAAAATCTTCTGTTTTGATTTCATAAATGAGCGAGTCGGTATCGGTCATGAGAAGTTTTACGCGATCACCGTATTTGGGTTTCATGTAGTCGTAATGGTGTTCAAACATGAGAGTTTTGCTTAGGTCGAGGATGCTCATTCCCAAGTAAACGGGTTTATCGTAAGTGACTTGTGTTCTCTTCATGTGAATCGCAGTAAGGTTTTCATCAAAAATGGTGTTTCGATTATATCTTGGTTTTTTGGATAATTTCAAGACTTCTTTTCTTGTGGTGACAAGTTTAATATCAACGTGCTTTAGAATATTTTCCATGGTTTTTCCAAAGACGGAGTTGTTCATGAGTTTTGATGAAGACTATGCGCTTACGTTTTGCTCATGCGCATAGTCTTCATCGCTAATGTGTTTATCGTTTAGTCTGGAATAAAAGGCTTCTTTGGGTGGCAATTGCGTTTCGGAAAACTTTTTAATGGAGTCAACCCATTCGTAATGGTAAATACCTTTTCTTAGTAGTAAATCTCTTTGTTTTCCGCTGTAGAATGAATTTAGATGTTTGCACATGATGTCTCCTTTTTTATGTCTT
Source organism: Hydra viridissima (assembly GCF_058129835.1). NCBI lineage: Eukaryota > Metazoa > Cnidaria > Hydrozoa > Anthoathecata > Hydridae > Hydra > Hydra viridissima. The sequence goes on along the minus strand of NW_028324309.1, from coordinate 3,829,186 downwards.
CTAGAAGCGCAATCTTTACAATTGGCTTTGCACTTGCATTTTTTTCCTTTCTTATCAAGACAGATCTTTTTGCATGTCTTTGGATCTAATTTGGAGCACTCCTCACACAAATCTTTAACAAGGTTGTCAGCCAAATCTTCTAACGAGCTTGGCATGAACCTGTAACTGTCAACGAACCTTAAATCTCTATACACTTTTTTCGGTTTGCCTTTCTTATCAGTCGAATCTCTCACTTTGATGCTTTTTGAGAAGCTGATATATTTTTCTTCGCTGTTGGGTATGCGATTGAGTTTCCCGTTTTTTCCTCCTAATCTCTTGATGAACAAATGACAGTCATAGCCAGACAAGTTATGAAAGACAACTGGTATGAATTTTGGAATTTGATATTTTTTATTGCAGGCATTGTGAGCAGCACCACGGTACTTTCCAGTCAAATGACAGTGTTCCCATACTTTGTCACCGTTAAGATCCTTTTTGCAAATGTGACATTCTGTTGCATCTTCAAACTTCTTCTTATCCTCATCCGTCTCTATTCTATTTTCCTTCCATTGTTGTTTTCGTGAATAACTATCGTCACAAATCTTTATAAAGTCTTCTTCAAGCATGGTAACAAACTTTTTACCTACGTCGTCCTCATCGCTTTCTGCTGTGTACTTTAATTTTAAAGCCATCAGGTCCTACGATGTAATACCAGAAGGAGCTTGGAACATGCTTTTGGTATTGTTTGGTGTACGATTCTTTATTATTATATTCAGTGTTGTCATCGATAGGTTTGATGAAACTTTCAAAGTCAGCATAGACACAGTACGGAACTCTCATGGTGTTGTTGAAGTTTTTAAACTGAACAGTCGACCCTTCTTTTGGGAGATCGATTCTCATTGGAGCGTTATCGTAGCAGTATTTTCGGTGGATTTGAAGCTTTTCTTCAAGGTCGTAACCATGCATGCAATTACTGCAAAAATGTAGTTTTCTTTTTCCTTTTGTTGTTGAGGAACCGGCAAACCGGCTAAAATTATTAATGAGGCAGTAATGGATGTTTTTTTCGTTTGAGATAAGAAGCAAATCGATATTATGCTTTCGATCATGAAATTTCGATATTTGCAAAGGTTGCGGTTTATTCTTTTCATACTCAAAGACGTTCACGCTAATGTCAGTATTATTTTTCTCAAACTTTTCAACTTGAGTCACCTTTTCAGGAAATTCCATTCCTTCCCAATGGAGCTCTTTCGATTTTTCAATCAACTCATTATCAATTTTTTCATTGTCTCTATTTTTCATGTTAAGAGCTCTGGTGACGCACCACTTGAAGCATTGATTATCGGTGTTTTCCATGTTGATGATGGTCTTCTTGTTTTTCAACTTGACAGGTAGCTCCATGTAAGAAGAGCCATTAAAAGGCTCATAAATAGTTTTAGGAGCAATGACAGGCTTTACAGCAACAAGTCTCGGTGGAATGATGGATGGTTTCGGAGCAATAGTAGGTTTTGAGGCAATCGAACGAGGAGTAGGCAACGGTCTTGCCTCAGTCGTCCGTCTACGAGCTACATATTGAGGAGCAGGTCCACGTCCAATGACAGGTCTTACTGCATCAATGAGCTCGGCTTTTTTCATTTTATAGATGCCTTTGACTCCTTGACCTTCAGCCATCTCTCTTAATTCTTTCACAGTCATTTTATCATCCTTTCGATCTTTTCGATCATTAACAGGCTCTTTTACAGACTTTTGACCAATGACAGGTTTTGTTGTTCTTATAGCTTCAACGAGCTGTTCCCTTGTCATTTTGGTATAGCCTTTGATAGCCCTTTCTTTAGCATCACTTCGTAATGAAGCCATTGAGACTTTTTTCAATTCTTTATCTTCCATTTTTATTAACGGAAGAAAAAAATTTTCGGCACTTTCATCTTTTCGCTCTTTCGCGATAAATTTTTCTGAAGATTGGCGACTCATTTTATTTCCGCCGTGATTTTCTTTAAGTCAATTCAATTTTTTAAAATCTTGGCACACTGTCGGCATCTTCGAAAAGTCCTCCGCGAAATAAAATTATGATGATGACAACTGTTAAGACATTTTTTTCAATTCTTAAAAAAGAATTAAAAAATTCAGAGAATTTTCCATAGATCTGAAGGATCTTAAAAAGGATCTTAATGTCTATTCTTATAATCTGGTAACACAAGTTCTGCCAACTTACCTTCTTTATTTATATAATATTTTATTTTAAGTATGTTTGCCGTTACCCTATTTTTTGTAATTTCTACTTTTTCATCACCCGGCTTGTATAATTCATATCCACCAAAAAATTTATCTTTAAAAAATTTGCTTTGAATATTACCCATCTTTTTTATTCGCTGTAAATTATTTTACTCGAATTCAATTTTTTTTCAATTCTTTAAAAAGCATAATTAGCAAAAATTTTGCTTATTGAATCGTATACATGCGCTTGACCCATTTCATCAAATCTAATCGTATACTTTCTCCCCCACTCGTCATGTGCAGTAAATTCGCATCCAGCCGCATGAATTTCTTTGTCTTCATCAAACAGATGAGCACGACCCATTTCATCATATTCAATCACATACTTCCTTTCCATCTTTTTTTTTAATGTCGTGATTTTTTTAAAGCGAGTTCAATTTTTAGATTCTTAAAAAAGAATCAAAAAGGGTGATTTTAAGGTCTTAGTTCATCCATTTCGAATAATAAAATGGTGAAGTCGATTTGATTTTTCATCTCTTCTAGAAGCTCAAAGTCAATCATCAGCAGTTCCTCTTCACCAAAGAGTTGGATCATTCGGTAATGTTCTCCATCAAGGGCATGAACTATATCTCCTTCATAAACCTCATCATTAAACATTTCACTGTGTTTACCTAAGATATATTTCAGATGATAAATATCGTGTTCAAAAAGCCTTTTAATTTTGCATATGTCTTTTTTACTCAAATGACTTTTCCCGATTTCCATAAGCAGCTGATTTCTGAGAGGGCTGAGGTCTTGAATCATTTCATGAATTGGCATGTAGTTCTTTTCAAATGCATCTTTCATCAACGGTCTACTCAGCTTCCAATAAACTTTATTTTCAAGATTGCTAATTTTTTCAAGCATTTTTCCAGACTGTCTGAGCTTGTCAAGCAGTGAAACTTGATATTTGCTTTGATTGTTACCCATCTTTTTTAATCGTCGTAAATTATCTTAGTCGAGTTCAATTTTTCAATTCTTCTAAAAAGAATCTCATTTAGAATACGATCTTCGAGAACTAAAAAGTTGAGCAAGATAATCAATCTTATCATGACTTTCGGCATCAATAAATAGTTGTATAATCGTGTCAAGAACTTCAAAAGAACAATCTTTACAGCATTTAAAAATATGGTTTCTAGCTTTCAAAGAAAGTCCTCGCACCCTTCTTTGAATTTTTCGAACTGTTGGATCTGAAGACAGCTCAGACTCGATGTCGAGAACGACTAAAAGATCATCCCTGCTCGTTCTACCTAAGTCAAATTTATTTTGCATGTTACCCATCTTTTTTATTTTCACCAAGATTTTTTAAAGCCAATTTTTTAAGATCACTGGAAAATCTGCGATTTTTTAACACGGCAAAAGTTAAAAAATCAATGATGAAGCTTTTCAATCTTGATTCCATTAATCACCTTTCCATCTCGAAGATCAAAATATTTGCATCTATGGCCAGTTCCTTTCATCGCCTTGTAAAGAGACTTGTATTCAGTCACCTCACCTGTTTCAACGTTAGTCATTCTCACAGTGATTGGATTTTTCTTAACAAAACAAAGCCTTTCATATTTTGGATCAGTAGGTTTCTTTTCTTTCGGTTCACGACGTTTTCTCTTTTCTTTAGCTCTTTCCAAAATATCATCTTTACTGATCAAGTTATTTTCAACCGCAAGCATCAACAACGTTGGCATATTTTTAGCTGTTTTAGTTACACCGTTTTCATTCAGCAACTCTTTTAAAAACTTTTTTGTGTAATGTATTTTATTTTGCCAAGATTTTTTTGAAGTCAATTCAATTTTTTTCACCAATGACAGGCTTTGTTGTTTTCACTGCTTTGATAAGATCCTCTTTTTTCATTTGTGAGTAACCCTTTATCGCACGACTTTTAGCTAATTCTTGCAATTCTTTTAACGTTTTGTTATCCATTTTTTTAGATAAAAAAAAACTAAAAATCACTTGTGATTTCCACGGTTTCAAAGAAACTAAAAATTCTTCGATTTTCCATGGATTCAAAGAATCTAATAAACAGCAGTCATGTGAGTTCCATTTGAAATAAAATTAAGCAGCTTGTCAGAGATCACCACAGCAAAGATAACGGTATTTGCAACAGTTGAAGTTCGAAATTTAAGGTTGATCACCAATTCAGCTGTTTCTGAAGCCACTCTTTCTTTTTGCTTGCTGATATCAACAAAGAACAAGGGATACAGTTTTATATAATGAAACAAGGACAACCCAGATTGACAAACAAGTTCGTTTGTACCGTAATATTTTTCATCAAAAGAAAACGTATCTGCATAAGCCATGGTCACTTTCTTTTCTCCAAAATTCAAGCCGTAATTATAATTTGGGTACTTTATTCCATTGACGGTCACGTAAAAATTGCTAATATCGCAATGGTCAAATAGTGATGGATTAACAGTTTGACTAGAGGGTCTGTTCGTCTGAAGTCCAAACAAAACAAACATCGGAACGCTTTTGTCGGTGATTCTTCCAAGCGACCAGGTAAATTCCGTTTGACCAGCAGGAATAAGCTGTCTTTCGCATTTGTTTGATTTATAAGGTACTTCGATAGGTATCTTTTGAGCTATTAAACTCATGAATTCAGCATTTCTCGAAACACTCAATTCAGCGCGTGGCATATAAAGCCTGAATTTTTTAAGATCAATCATTCCTATACTAGCGCTCTCCGCTCTGTAAATCGCATCATCGCATTCTTTTTTTGTAAAGGTGATGGTGTGTCTAAACCCATAAACAACTTTATCATAGGTTTCACAAAAACCAAAAGTATGCTTCAAAGGTATCCTGAACGAAAAAGCGCTAACGGATGTAGTGTCTGCAAACAAATGGTCTCGTCTAACTTTAAATCCTTCATTTTCAACAAGATTTGATGTGTCCATGAACCACATTTGCTTTATACCATCTGTAATCTGAAATCCGTGAGGGTATTTCACCATTCCAAGAATGGTAGTGGCATGACCTGGATAAATAACTCTTTCCACTTGCTCTCCAGACAAGTCATAAGTCACGTCGTTAAACAAATACATCAAAGCATTATTCACCAAGGCGATCTTGTCTGTGGCTTCATAAAATGTTCCATCACTCTTTTTCAACACTCCTTCAATAAGAATGTAAGCCTCTGACGGCAGTGTTTTAATAGATTGACAGTCAATTTCAAAAGTGATCGTGCCTGAAGAACTTAAATCAAGATTGGTCGGAAGGTACTCAAAAAAATCCAATTTTTCAATGCCAGTGTCATACTCTGGTTTATCAGTCAGTCTTAATTGATCAGTAGTTATCATTTTTATAAAAAAGAATTTTTTTTTATATCATTTCATGATCTGTGAAAATCATGCGATTTTAAGTCCTCTTCCCATCTTCACTAGGTCTTGGATTCGAATCGCATTCTGTTTCGACATTTTCCTAGTTTGAATGGATGAACCAGTCTTTAATTTCACAATGGTCTTTTTACCTTTATCAACAGCCACATATTTAGCAGCAGAAATGGCAGAAAGAGCCAACTCAGTACCAGCAGATTTTGCAGCTGTAATCGCTTCTTGCCCAATTTTGCTTGATGCAGCATTTTTAAGCATATTCATTGTTGCTTTTGACATACTTGAAGCAGCTGCTCTTTTAATGAAATTTTTAATCAAGTCTACTATACCACCTCCTCCAACAACGTTCTTTTTCGCATATCTTCTTTTGTTCACAATGAGCATTTTTAAATAAACATTTTCTTTTTAGATCCTTTTGGATCAGTGGAAATCTGCGATTTTTAGATCATCTCATGACGTTAAATTTTATCAATCGTCTTCATTATCGCCTTGTATTCCACTCTATTAATCTCCCTTTGTCTCAACAGCTCATCACAAATGCTTACAGCTACATTTCTCGATGCCGTATTTCCAGCATGCCAGGAAGCAATACTCAATTCAAGCTTTTCCACCAACGCATTCGGATCGCTTGGAAGAATAATCACTCCACGACCTTTTTTCCCTTTTTCAATACGCACCATTTTTTCCCAAATAGGAGCAATAAGTTGCTGATACTTTGGTCTTCTTGAAGCTTTCGGTTTATTCGGCTTTGTATCAGATCGTATATCATCACTTTCCATTAAAATTTTTTCATAATTTTGCAAATCTTCATCCGTATACTCGCTCGGTATTTCAAACTTTGTCATGAGCTCCCAAAGACCTTTTGTTCTTTCATACCTTTCATCACCAACAATAATGTCATCTCCATCCATTTTAACCTCCATTTTGCCAATGAACATTTTATCTTCAACTTTATTCACTTCAAAAGGCATTTTGGATACAAATTTTTTAGATCTTTTAGATCCATGGAAAATCTCAGGTTTTTTATTGCTTTTGACGATCTTTTTGAGCGTCTTTTCGTTGCTTTCGATGAGCGGCTTAAACAGCTTGCTCGCATTAGCTTGAAAATCAGCATCTAAAATGTTGTCGTTGATGCTGTCTTGGTAAATCCTCTTTCTTCTCTCATTCACTTCTCTCACAATTTCATCTCTTTTATTAGGGTCTTGTATTTTAAAGAAAAACATCTTTTTAAAATACGTAGACAAAAAATCCTAAATCAGTTTTCACATTAATGTTATCCCTTCTTAAATTCTTCGAATCCCTGGAAATCTACTATTTTTTAAACATATTGTTGAACGCTTGAATCGCGTCATCTCGACCTTTTAGGATCAGTGTCTCTTTAGTCACTTCATCTATTCCGTTTTTAGTTTTGGTTCGTATTTCCTCCATCATGGTCTTAAACTTTTGAAGCTCCTCTGAAATGATACTTTTTGCTGAGATGAACTCGTCTTTTCCTCTCGTTGTCTATCTCTTTCTGAATCTCGCTGATCGTGTGAAGACGATTTTCTGTAGGAGCTGATGGAAGAGCTGGATAAAGTTTTTCATTCAATATCTCCATTTTTTCATTAAGAAAGATTATTTTAAATCAATGTGCGTAATCGTACAGAGCTTTTCGCCCTTTTTAACAATCACGTCCTCTTTGCTGTTGCTATTCACGTCCATAATAACGTTATCTACAGACTCTGAAATAATGACTTCGTTCTTTCTATAATTCAACTGCTCAGTGATTTTATTCATTAATGTCACCACTGCAACACCTTTCTCAAACTTCAATCCAATGGATAAAGCTATCGTTGTATGGGAGAGAGCAGCAAATTTAATATCTTTCTGAGCAAAAATCTCATACTGTTCGTTGAAGTTATAATAGGGTGGATGATCTAACGTTTTCGCATACATAATAATGTTGCTTGGTTTTCTTTCCTCCAACTCTCTGATCCTCTCTTCTAAAAATTTTAGTTGCAATTCTAAACTGTGAACTTCTGCTGAGGCAACATTTCTAAAAAACTTGTGAGGAGCATGCATTTTAAAACATCTTTAAAATTTTTTAGATCCTTTTGGATCCGTGTCTTGCAAACGAATTAATTCATCGTTGTTCACCCACGAATTAAACGAGTCTGGATACCCTGACCATTTCACCAATGATTTTTTATTCGTCTTTCGAACGATTCTTTCAATCCTGAATATATCCTGATGCATCTTTTGCATCTCCTGCTCATAAAAAGTACCTTGAATTTCTTCACCGTTAGCATCAGCGATTTTATACGTGGGAGGATTCGTATGCTGAACATTTGACACGGTAAAAACCTCTTCAGTCCATCTCGGTGTATACCCCTTTTCAAAATGAGACTTCTTTTTTACGATTCGCACTTGATCACCCATGGAAAATTTTGGTTTTGCTGGTAATGTTTGATCCTTTCCATACAGATTCCACCATACCCTACCTTTATTCTTTTCATCACTGGCTTCCACTGGAGTCATTTTGATGGAAGAGTGCTTTGTGCTGTTGTAATTTTTCACCATCTCGTCCAAAACAGCAATGTATTTATTAGTATTGTTGGCTGAAAAATATTTAAACATTCTCTCTTTCATCGTTCTGTTCCATCGCTCGACGACACAGCTTTTTTCCTCGTTTTCAGTGGAATACAATTGAACACCCAACGCTCTCACGTGCTTGTTGTAAAATTCTTTTCCTTTATCCACCCACAATTTGACGCATTTTCTTTCACTGAAGATTTTTTTCAACGCTTCAGCTACTTCAAAGCCTGTTTTGCTTTTTAACGGAACGATCCATCCATACTTTGAAAACACATCAATCACCATGAGCAAATATTTTACGCCGTTGTTAAATTTTGAAAACGACTGCATGTCCACCAAATCGGAAGCCCATATCTCATCCATGTCGTTCACAATCACCCTTCTTCTTTTAAAATGATGAATGACTGGTTTATGAAGCTCCTCTGCAAGATGATCCGTCCATTTCAAATCACTCACACCTAATCCAAATTTAGCTTTGGCTTTAATCACAGGAGTAATGAGCTTTCTCTCGTTAATCTCTCTTTGAGTGGGATTAGGAATCGAATTCATCTCCTCAAGCATCATCTGATCTGCTAAATTTCTGCTTTGAACGTCATTGAAATATTTATACGCCAAATCATGGTGATACGCTGCATTGTCCACTCTGTCTACCGGCTTGCTCCACTCTTGATACATGTCGGTGGATGTGAGCCTTTTGTCCAGGTTTGTGCCAAGCCCTGTAAAGTTCATCCCAGGAATGTGCGTTTCTCCTGGAAATTTTGCCCATGGAAGCTTCACTTTGCTCGACAGCTTATTGATTGACTCTACCAAATCACCTCCTTTTGTTGAAGAAGATGATCCATTGAGCGAAGAAACAAATTGACATTTGGTCCTTCCGCAAGAGTCGCACGTTCCTTTCAACATAGGCCTATTGTTTTTTGTCATCTCCTTTTTCAAGTGGATGGTTTCAGTTTCTCTTTTGCATTTCACGCAGTACATTTTAATATATATAAATAAGTTTTTTAACATAAAAATGGACATTGTTGATTTGTCATATGATAAAGAAAGCACAAGAAATCATAACAACTTCTTTCCAAGAGACATTCGAGGACTCATCGTTGGAAAATCTGGCTGTGGAAAAGCAACATTGATGTTAAACCTGTTATTAAGACCTGGATGGCTGGATTATAACCACTTGCAAGTCTTTGGCAAATCCCTTTTCCAACCTGAATACAAAATACTCAAAAAAGCCTTTGAAAATAACCTTCCAAAAGAACTCATTCTCCAATTGCTTAATAAAAAAAGATGAAAAAATTAAATTTAAATCCTGAAGATGTGATTGATGATCTTTCAAAAGAATGTGGTGAAGAAACAGACATGAAATGTCAATTTTTCGAAAATGAAGAAGACGTTCCTGACCCTTCCGATCTCGATAGAAGCAAAAACAATTTGACGATCTTTGACGATTTAAAAGGAGAAAAGCAAAACATGTGTGAAATATATTACACCAAAGGAAGGCACTCCAACGTCGACATGTTTTACCTTGCTCAAAACTATTTCGATCTTGACGGACATGCCATTAGAACCAATGCCAATTTTATTTGTCTATTTCCTCAAGACGATGGAGTTGTTGGTGAAATTTATAAAAGATACGCCTCATGTGATATGAACATAAAAGAATTTAGAAAGTTTTGTATAGATAGCTGGTCTAAACATCGTGGATTTGCTGTCATTGATCTCTCCTCTGAAAAAGATAATGGAAAATACCGAAGAGGGTTTGACGATTTTTTATTTTTATAAAACACTTGTGATTTCCACGGATCATGAGATGATCTAAAAAAATTTCACGACATAAAAAAATGCCTGGTATTATAATCGATGTAGATGGCAAATCAAGTGTTATCACGACTGAATTTTTAGACAAAATCGTTTTTGAGAAAGGAAAAAGTTATGAAATGGCTTTTCTCGGCTTGGAAACGTACAATAGCATTCCAAACATAAACAGCAAAAACAATTCTTTCAAATACAGCATGAACAATGGAGCTCATTGGGAAAACATCATCGTTCCTGATGGAAGCTATTAAATTAAAGACATCAACGGCTATCTGCAAAAGTCCATTTTAAACACGATAAAAACAGCTCAACGTGGAAGTTATATCATTGCAAATAAAACTAACTACTCTTCAAACAACCTTCAAATTGGAATCAACATTAATACTTTAAAATCAAGCATTAAACTTGGTATGAATTATCTGATTGACTTTGACGTGGAGAACAGCATCGCCTCAGTTTTAGGGTTTACTAAAAGAAAATTAAACTCCAATTCCGAATACGAGTCTGATCATATTGCTAAAATGTTAAGCTGCAACACCATCAGAATTGTTAACAACGTTATCGGATCATCCTATATTAATGGAACCCAACTCAATTGCATCTACTCCTTTTATCCTAATGTTAACCCTGGTTATAAAATCATCGAAAGACCAATGCATTTAAATCATCTTCCTGTTAAGCTTCTCGAAATTTCAACAATGGTTTCTCGCATCATTGATCAAAATGGAGATTTAATCGATTTTCGCGGTGAGGACATCACGATCCGTTATCACATTCGAGAAGTGAAATAAATAAATTTCTTAACTCTATAAAATGTATCAAAACATCAAACTCAACATTTCAAAAGGACAAGCTGACAAAGTTAAAAAAGCCATTCAAGACAAAACTGTTGCTAGCATAAAACTCACTCATCAAAACTTGAACGGCGAACATGTTCTTGCTGTTACTAGCACACAACTCAATCAAATTAGAAAGGCCTACGAAGCTGGAAAAGGTGTCACGCTCAAACTCAGCAAAAAACAACTCATGCACAACTCAAAAGTAGAAGGAGGATTCATCGGAGCTCTTTTACCTTTATTAGGAACGCTTGCCTCTCGTGCAGCTCCAGTACTCGCAAAAGGTTTATTAGGCGGACTTGCTTCATCTGCCGGCTCGGCTATGGTTGATTCTATCGCTGGACGAGGTGTCAATCATACAAGCTCAGCTAAAACTAATAAACCCAAAACATTTTACTTGAGCAAAGATGGAAAAGGTATAAAAATAACCAAATTTGGCTCTGGCTTATTCTTAAAACCTTGGATTGGAAATACTCAAGGCGATGGACTCTTTGTTAAAACTGGAAAAGGACTCTTTGTTAAACCTGGAAAAGGACATGAAATAACAGGAGGATTCATCGGTGCTCTACTCCCCTTGCTCGGTACGCTTGCAAGCACTCTTATTTCTGGTTCTGGTTTACTTCTCGGTCCCAATTCACCCTTTAATAGCATACCCATTTTAGGCTCCATTCTCTAATTTAAACTTTTTAACAAATTTAAAAAATGATTAACGTTGAAGGAATTGTTTTACCCAACGAAGCCTTAACCAACTTTCAACTGATAAAGGCTGATAAACAGTTAAAATTAAAAAACTTTAGAGGTGTTCTTGTAAGAGACGAGTTACCGAAAAAACCAAGAAGAAAAGAATGCGGCATTGCAAACACAGGTGATTCAAGCACTGAAGGATTTCATTGGGTGTGCTGGTACGAAGACGGCGATAATAAATACAGCTTTGATTCATACGCTCAACCTCCTCTTGTCGAACTGGTTGACTACTTAAAAAGCCCCGTTTATTACAACAGTGAAAGGGTTCAGTTTGGTCATACCTCTTATTGCGGTCACTTGTGTCTTTACGTCTTGAAAAAATTGAATGAAGGTCTTGACTTTCAAAGCATTATTAACACCTTGTGGTGACTGACGAATCTTAACATTCTTAAAAATAAAGTTTTTAAAAAATGTAAAGGAGTCAAAAAGAACGTGGTTAAAAATCATTTCACTCATCAAGACTACTACAATTGCTTGAAGGATAAGAATGAACATCTTGCAACCATGAACGTTTTCCGATCCCATCTTCACGACGTTTACAGCGAAGAAATTAACAAAGTCGCACTCAGCGCTAACGACGACAAAAGACACATCTTAGAAGACGGAGTTCACACCCTCGCCATTGGTCACTACAAAACAAGGCTTAACACCTTGTGATAATCATTGCACTCAGATCAAAAGACACAGGAGAACCATTTTTAAAAGGATACACGCTTTTTAAAAGTGAAAAACAATCAATATCATCCTTGAATACTGAAAAATCGGCGTTTGAAACATTATTTCCATAAAAAATTGAAGCGTTTATTTTGCGTTTTGCATCGGTGTTCATGCTCATGCGCCAGAACCCGCTTTTGCCTATATATGACATCAATTACAATATTTTCACTCATGATTGAATCTGAAACAATTAATTGAAGTAAATGAATGGTACAATGGATTGATGGAATTTCGGCTAGATTACTCCCTTTAACCATATTGCTAGCACCATCTCTTACAAGAAGGTGTCGTCTTTCAACTTGAATTTTCCAGCTATCCCACATATTTTCTAACTTTTCAGATATGTTTACTCCTGTATGGCTTTCAGAAAAATGAGAAGCATGTAATACCACATCAATTCTGTTAAAATCTTTATCAATACAGTGGCCTGACAATTAAATAAACGATTCGTGAGATATCGGGCATGTCCATATATCTGAAGAAAAGCTTATGTGGTTTGCTTTTTTTAACTTAATAGAAATTTTATTCTTTAATTCCTTGTAAAGTTGAGGAGTTGTTGTTTGGGAAAAATATATTCTACTTGGTAAGGAATATCTATGTTCTAGATGATTTATTAAATTATTGAAACCTGTATCTTTAACTAAAGTAAACGGCTGGTTGTCTAAGGCCATCATTAACCCAATTTTACGATGAATAGCTTGGGATCTAGAATCATTAATGTTCCATACTTTTTTTTGACTTTAAATACTCATCTATTGAAGTCTGCTTAGAAGTTTCACAAGCGATTTCCTCACTTTCTGTTGTACCAGTTGAGAAAACTGCCGGTGTGAGCTGAGCTGTTCTTTTCTGTTCACTTTTATTTCTCTCTTTACAATATTCTTTTGGATGATTTATTTTAATATGGTTATGCAGAGGTGTCGTACTAAAACACTTTTGCCCAGCCTCCTTAGTTCCACGTTTAATTGTTTTTTTACAGATATTACAGGTTGCATACGCATTACTTGCGTCATTTATTTTATATAATGACCAGATAAAGCTCCTCGTTATTAAATTTTCCTGAAACATAAAACTATACGTATTCACAATTGATATTAAATATTTAACTATAATACACACATTTGATACCAAAATATTTGTTGGTATAGAATCTATAATAATAAATGATAATTTCGATATAACATTATTATCTATACTATAGATAATAACGTTATATCGTATACACTATTCTTTTATTACAGAACAAATAGAAGTTCTATTTGTTCTGTAACTAACGTTCAATTATAGAACGTTAGTTTAAAAATAATGAATGAAAACTTCTTGCGAAACTCAATTTGAAGATAATAAAATATAATAAAAATTTGTTGTTTCGAAAAATGATTTCAAAATATTCATTCAAAGAAACGTTTTAATTTCAAAATTCCAATTATGTAGAAGTATAAATTCCTCGAAATTCATATCCGGCATATCCGGCATATCCGGCCGGATATAAAAATAAATATCCGCCATATCCGAATGCAGCCGGATACACAAAAAACCATATCCGTTACACCTCTAAGTGTAGATGGAATAGTTTGGAGATACGTAGTCAGAAACTGAAAAGACTGTAAACATTTGTAAAAGCAGAATACTTGAGAAATCAAAACCAAGGTTGTGGATGATTACTTAAATGACGTACATATGAATTAGTAGCGCTGGCAAAAGTTGTTTAGTGTCGCAAGAAGATATACAAAAATAGTTGGATATTAGAACTCATGGAGACATAATTCCCAAATATCTCAGCAAAATCATTTGGATGCAGAGGTTGAGAGAGTACGTATCTTTTCACTTTTTGGATCAAGTTGCAACTAACTAACCAATAAATTAGATGTTCATAAAACTATTTCCTTTTTTTCAAATCATTCCTACTTAATTTGGCATCACAAGTCATTATTTATTGGTTAATATTTGTTTCCATATTTTAATGAATAAATTTAGTGGCTTTTCTGTTTGTTATATTTTAATTCGTTTTTTACATCCTTGTATTTCTTTACGATTGTAAAAACTAGGTATATATATTTAGTGGGTTGAACTAATGGTTTTAAAACTTTCACTAAAAATTTTCGAAATTGAATTAAAAGTAACGTCGTTTTTGTACAAAAAATGGAATATTCAAACATGAATTAGAAGGAATGATTCGTTAAGAATTAAAATAGAAACCATTTTTTTCCGTTTCAGACATGGATCTTAATTGCTACTGTAAAAAAGATAGGAGGTTGCAAAACAAGACAAGCGCCATCTTAACAACCTGAATATTGTAGGTGAACTCAGTTGTTTTACACTTGCCACTTTTTGCAGTTTAGAACTATTACCATCGTTAGCTATGACTTTCAACCGAGCAATAATTTTACATTTATAATTTAAATTTTTTTTGAATTTCATAGTATATATATTTTTTGATTTCATCTTAAAATTTACTAATAGTTAATAGAAAAAAATAAACTATATTATGAGTTGAAAATATAAATAATTCTTTTTTATACCAATCTAGACACGCCAAACTTTTTCTGGTTTTTTCCAGAAGCTAAAGAATTAAATGTTAAACAACATGCACTTCTTCTAATGGTTGTTAAATGAACTCAAGTTTAAAGACGCAGGCTTAAAATTGAATATTATTAGCGAAAATATTCAATACACAACAGTATTACATACAGGAGTTATAAAATAGTTTTAGTTTGTAAAAAAACATTCCTTTCCATTACACTTTTTGGAATAAAAGACTGAATAGCATGGTAAAACACTTCTTCTAAAATGGAGGCCTAAAACCTGAAAAACTGCTGTTGCTTAATTAATAAAAAAAAGGCAACATTTTTCAAAAACCGCTGAGGCAATACCAAGATAATTAGAATACAAAGTCAAAAAGAAAACGAAAGCCGGTGTAAAATATTTAATAGCTTTCTTTGAGAAACAGATGGTGCGAAAGACTTCTATGCCTGTGTTCTTGCATGATGAAGATGATGAGTTTGACGAAAATGAATTGGTTTTTTAAATTAGATAAAAATATTCAACTAAACTTTTGTTTTTGGTATCGTAAAATGTAAATTTATGTGCTAAAAAAATTTTAATAATCAGTCCATTTAAATAAACTTTTGTCCTAAAAATTTAGGGGATAAACTTTTATCCAAACTTTTGTAAAACTTTAGATGTTTTGAAAAAAGCTAAAGAATATTTTGTTTTGCTTACAAATAGTTTGTAGGCAAAGAAATAATGAACTTTGCTTTTATATACTCCTGAATGTAGAAATGGTGAAAAAAAAAAACGAATTTGAAAATTTTAAATGGCTTTACTGAAAAGTTAGGTTTTTGAACTTGTACTGTTAAGGCCCTGGATCTCTAGAGTTTCGGCCTAACAAAAAAAAAAATTTAAGAAAAAATATTTTTTCAAAATCCGTTCTAATTAGGATCAATGATGTTCGATGGTCGTTTGTTATTAGAAACTGAGTATTCAAAAATGCAAGTTTAAACTACGCTTTAAAATTAAAACTATTTGACAGTTAATCATGATCAAGAATGATGTTCGATGGTCGTTTGTTATTAGAAACTGAGTATTCAAAAATGCAAGTTTAAACTACACTTTAAAATTAAAACTATTTGACAGTTAATCATGATCAAGAATGATGTTCGATGGTCGTTTGTTATTAGAAACTGAGTATTCAAAAATGCAAGTTTAAACTACACTTTAAAATTAAAACTATTTGACAGTTGAATGATCAAGAATTAAAAGAAATCAAGAAAAAAGAAAATAAAAATAAAATAAAGAATGTAAACTTTTTCAAAACAATTAGTAAAAATTTTTAATTTATTCTAGCAGCGCATTCTATTTTTATTTAGCGCGATATTACTGACATGTTTACAGTGAAAACTGTAGTCATCAAAAACCTCTCCTGTTTTAAAAACAATTATGATATGAGATTTAATAATAATATTACAAATGATTCCATCGACTTTTTTAAACATATACCTCCACTTCACCAATGTTCATTTCAACGTCACCTGGTGTTTTAGTAATGTAAACGTAATTTCCATAACCTGAATAGTCAAAGGTTTGTTGCATGCTGCTTGACATCAAGCCTACTTGAGTTGATTCCTCTATCTTGCTATTTACGCCAACTAATAACACACAACCATTTAATCTATCTTGGCAGCAATCGTTTCTATTGTAAACGGTAATATGGTTGAGTTGATACACAAACCTTAAGTCAAGTAATAGCCAGTTTACTTTGCCGTATCCTGTACTAAAGAAGCTGTTATAATCTCCATCAACGACATTAAAAGGGTGGTACAATGTCAAGGAATAAAATGAAGATGCCGAACCTATGGCGCTCCTCGCCACATTTAACAAATCTGATTTTAAAAGATTATATATTAAAAGTATATTATCTTTTTAAACTAGTATAGTTAAATGAATTACAACAAGAAAGACTTATGCACCTTTTTTTTTAAAAAAATATAGAAACTTTAGTAAACCCCTTTTTTGAATGTATAATAAACCTTACTCATTTACACATAATGTTAGTAATTGGACATTCGGGAGCGTGAATGAAATATAGACTTACTCAAACAAACATAAGTGTGTTCCATGCTATTTGTGCAAACATCTCTGCAATTTTCCTTTATTTGGCATGGGTTGTTATTTTTACAAACCTCTCCAACCTGTTCAAAGTAATTGGTAAAAAGCTTTTAGTGTTTGTAAATAAAGTTCACGTTTGGTTTTTGATGATTTGTAAAAACTCAATATATAAACATATACAGGCAGCATTAATAATAATGGTTTTATGTTCTTAACCAGTCATTCTTTGAATTAGAAAATCTGTCAGTTTTACATAAGATTTTTTGTGATTTTATCAGAAATATAGCCGTACTTTTAAACACCTATAAGTTTTTCTGTGTAATTAAAGATATTTAGACAGGTGAGTAAATTATAATTCAAATAGTGATGCATTTCTTTTTTTTTTTTAAATCTGTGTTTAGTGAGTAGTTAGAGGATAAAAAAAGGAAAGAAAAAATTTCTTCAAAACTAAAGTTACGTTTTGATTGTATCCAGAATTTGAATCTAACAAGTCCCAAGCATCGTCAGCTGTTTTATTGATGCTGTTTGATGACATCAGCTCGCATAAACCGTCAGCTCTTTTATGGTTAGCAAAAGTGCACGCAATATTTTTTAAACAATGGTTTCCACATTCAGTTCTGCTGATTGAAGCAATTTTTTTAATAACATTCCCGTTGAAGTAGTTTTTTTCAACCAAACGAAATTGTGCAAAGTAAACGCACGGCAGACGACGAGTAAGAAAACAATTTACTTGACATATGCATAAAACGTGGATTAAGATGCTATTTTGAAAAAAAAAGTTGCATGAAAACTTAATTTCAAATTTTTAAACAAAATACTTAAAGCCCCGAAAACTCGATACTAAAAAATTATTTTTTTGTAGAAAAGACAACTTACAGATGAATCTTCATTTCGATTTTCAGATTAGTAATTTTCATTTTTAATTTGAGACAACGAAAATACTCTTTTCCTATTGTAAATAGTTGTAAATGATAAATGGATATACCATAAATATATAATATATATTCAAAAAGCCATATCAAAATCTCATTAAACGTTCTTCTTCAGTTTATTTTGCATTTTAAAAACAAAAGTTTAAAGGATTTATTGTCAGTATTTCTTTTTTTTAAAACATCAATAAATGTGGTTATTAAAGACGAAGATTTTCGTCTATTTAAAAAACTATTACTGCGTCTCTAACCTTTTTTTTTTACAATGCCCAACTTTTTTGTACCATGTCCAACTTTATAAAATTCTTATACCTCCTATTCAATAAGTACTTAATTATTCTTATAGAAGTACTTAATTATTCTTAAATAAGTACTTAATTATTCAATAAGTACTTAATTATTCTTAAATGAATTGTTTACTGAGGAAGCAAAGTAAACCTGTGGAGCGCTCTCTTCACGTGGTGAAACACTGATTCATACATTTTTATTAAAACTGGTTGATAACAATACTGGACACGGTATAGACTTTAATCAAACTTTAATTGTTATATCAAAACTTATTGTGCTAAAAGAAATGCTTACTAACATAAAATTATTGCCTACCTAATTTTAGCAACATACTCAGCAACAGCAATCTAATCATTGGATGTTTTTTGCATTAAGTCTCAATTTTTGACTAGTATCAGTTTGAATAAAATTTCAATATGTTTAAACTGTTAGTGGATTGCTCCCCCTAATTCAATATTGTTGAGTCAAAAGGTTTCAAAAGGTTCATGGCTGAAAGAGAGCCAAGCATGACGATCAAGTCAGCACGATTATGACAATTTCATGATGTATTAGAGCGGATATATTATAAAATATTGACATCATAATTGAGTCTTGACATCATTAATTTGTTTTTTTTTGTTTTTTTTTGCGAAAGGAAAGAACATATTTTAACTTTGGGTTCCTTCGCTTGCTGTTAAGCGACATTTTCAAAAACTGGTCAACCACGCGAACTAGTTTTTATAAATTGTTTTTGATTTAAAACCACAAAATATAAAATTGATGAAAGATATTTAATATAGATGATTTCAATTGTTTCAATAACAAACTTAAAGAACATAAATATAGCACGGTTTTAATCATGTGGCGTACGTAACAAAAAAGTTCACGCGTATTTACACGTACTCGGTAACGAACTTATTAATTTGTTATAGCTTCTGTTTTGAATTTTTAATCAATTTTTGCTTGCGTTTCGCAAACGTCTATAAAAATCAATGGTAGAAAACAATAATGATTACTAAAAAGTATATTGAGTTAAAAAAAAGTAGCTATATTTTAAAGCATTGCTAAAGCGGTTAATAACTCGTTAATAACTGATTAGTTACTGGTTAGCAAATGAAGACAACAGGGTAGAAACCAGACAAATCTCAAGCTTTAACATTATTTGTTACCTCCTTTTTTTAATCTTTCCATATTAACTATTGATACAAACAAATGCATACAAATTGAAAAATCATCTTCTTCATTGGTAAAGAGCAGTTAAAAATACCATATTTTATTGAAGAATAAAAATCTTTTAAACTTTAAAATCCTTATTTCTCAAAAGCTGAGAAATGTAGTGTCTGTTTTAGGAAATGTCATGGGGTTCCGTTCGGCCGCCGAACGGGTAATTTTTAAAATTTTTAGTTCCCTTACTCGTTCGGGTATAGACCCCTTAAATACCCAATAATCCGATGACCCAAAACAATGACCAAGCGGGTTAACGAGCACCGATAAGGAAGGAATTGAAACCAATAGATTATTGGGTACCCGTTTGACTATTGAATTTTTTTAGTACCCGAAAACCCGAACCCGTTCGGCTTTTGGCTTAATCACCGTTTGGGTCTCTAAACTTAGTAAAAGGTTTTTAAAAATTGTAAAAAACGCAAAAATCGCTGACAGTTAATAAAATTTGCTACGAATAAATTACTGTAACTTTAGCATCTTTGAAACGGTAATTTTGAGTCTGTGAAATGTGTAAACTAAAGTTTATAAAAGGCGCTAAATTAAACTTATTTCAGCTAGGAGTTAAGGAAGTATTTAATTACACTGACTGAGTCCACAGTTAGTTAAACAACATAAATAAATGAAACAGGTTAAATGATGTGAAAATAAATGCTGTTTAATTATCAAAAGTTAACTTTCTCAATACTTTCGTTGCCTTAGTTATCATAGAAATAAAACACTGCCAAATATAGCATTTTTAACTTTGAATTTTTAATGATTTCAAAATAAATCTTTAAAATTTGGAGATTTACTGTTTGTTTTCATGAGTTTCTTAGCAGGAAATAAATTGAAAAAAATCTAAACCAAGGTTAAAAAAATTATTTCCGACAAATTCTTTCGCTTCTTCACCCAGTGGGCATGCATCATCTTCACGACGTTTTACGGACGTCTTACGAACTTATGGACGTCTTATGGACGTCTTACGGACGATGTATGCCCACTGGGCATTTTCATACATCTTTAATGTTAATTGAACAACGTTAAAACAACGTTAATTGCATCAACAGGGCTTCCTAGCTGTAATCATCCGGCTCCTCATTTGAAATTAATGAAGAGCTTTTGGTTTCGGAACAGAAATTGAACAGCAGAATCTGACAGCTGCATCTCTATCAAATAGAAAACATCTTTCATTTCTATAATCAAGGCGAAAATTGCATTAGTGCTATTGAAAATAGCACTAATGCAAAAACCATCTGATCATGGTTTTTTAAACCATGATCAGATGATTTTTATTTCACTTTCTTCTTAAATCAACTGTTATCTATAACAACTTTGTTAATTAATGTTAGTTTGTTCATTTTCAATAAAAAGTTGCTTTAATTGCTAGTAATGACCAGTTTAGTCACATATAAGTACTTTTTGAGATAATCAGAAGACCTAGATGTATATAGAAATGGTTTAAAAAGCCATAAGCGAAGAGAAGAAAACAGATAAATAAAAGGGTCTGAAAGAAGGCTCGAGGGTTAAGAGACAGAGAAATAACAAGTAGGCAGCAGATTTTATGAGATTTATGTCAGAAATACTCTGAAAACATTATAAATGGGTGTTGGTATTCAGCGTCAGCCAGGATTTAGAAGGTTAAAAAAAACCTGCGGAGCGCATAGTTTATTTTGACTATCCTGATCCTGGATAATATATATCATATCAGTTTTCTAATGGCTGCATAAAAAACCTAAACATTGGTATTTACGCAGCCATTAGAAAATTGATGACGAAGACCAACAACTGATAACAAGAAAAATGCACAATTCTCTTAAAGTAAATCAAAGTATTTGACAAAAACTGTATTCGGAAGACATTCTAGAGGGCCTATTCCGACCCAGTTTAAAGAACAATCTTTACATGAGATATGAAGGAATGCTTAGATCTATGGTATAAAAATGCTTTCCTTAGAGTAAGGTAGGGTGAGAGGCATCTGTAAAAGGAAGCAGTAGGAATTAAAAGTTAATTGTCAAACCATTTGTAAAATGGGAAAGTCTACAATACAGGTGCTTTTATTTATAATTTACAAGCTATTGATACTAAAAAATAGATATTAAGTCTAAATTAACATTGGCTGTTGTTGTGGAGATGTTTGTAAATTTAGAATGTTGATGTTTTTATGATGGCAAGCACTCACCATAAGGAAAATGCCAAATCACCAAAATGAGTCTACAACATCTATGTAGATGTGGTAGATAAAGGGTATTTAAGCGATTTGGTAAAATATTATTAAAGGTGTTGAAGTGATTCATTAAAATACTATTGGACTATTCCGTTTGGTATTATTAATTTGTTTGAAATCCACGTGGCCACGTGGCACGAGAAAATAATTTCGAAAAGCAAAATCGTTGATTTTGTATATAAATGAAATGAGTTTGAACTTGAAGTTTGTTCGAAAATATATTCTAACGTAATTCACTTAAAAAAAAAAGTCAGGCGTTTTTTGGCTTTTTTTTTTTTAAGTTGATTTCCATTCGGCAACTGTTGAACAAAATACAATAAACTAAATAAATAAACGAACTCTCCTTCAACAAATAGAACTAGGTTACCATGACAACTAACTTGTGATTTTTTTAAAATGAAAAAACTTTGAAAAAAAGTTACTAAAACACAAATTTATAAAAACTCTGTAATGGAAAATAAAGTTCACAAAGTTGTAATTAATGGTAAGAGCATATATTTATACTTTTATTACATCCTTACTTCTTACATTTTTTGCTTTAACTTCAAAGTATTGTGTTGATCATCCGTAGTTGCTTTTCTATCTTTTCTTTGATTTAATAGAGTTAAGATCAAAGAATGATCTTAACTCATGTACGTTGATGTTAATAGAATTAAGATCTTTCTTTTGGAGCGAAAGAAATTCATGAACCAATATTGAAAAGACAACTAAACTTAGCCAAGAAGGTACTTTATTTTGACCCAGAATTACTTGTGTTCGTTGTTTTTCAATAACCTGTTCCAATTCTTCATAGAGGCATAAAACCTAACACTTAGATTGATTGTATATGGTTGCTAAAAACTTTTTAAAGAGTTTTTATTATTAGCAGATGTAATGGTTAATTTAATGTATAGTAGTTTCTTTGATATGGGGTATAACTACCACAAATCATAAGATTGACGAGAATATCAGATTCACGAAAATATAAAAAATTTTGAAGTTAAAGCAAAAATGTAAGAAGTAAAAGATGCAATGCCAAAGTAAAAATCCAAGTATAACTTAAATCATTGGCGCCTAAAATGAAAATTTATTAACCATAAATGTACATCTGAATATAAATGATGCTACAGATGAGATTCTGAAATACCGATTTTTTTATTGGTAACTTCCATGCCTTGTTCACTAAATTTGAAATAAAAATTTTTCCAAGAAAATTTATTGGAAAGTGTTAAGTTTTTTTAATTTTTTATTCATTGAGTTTGTTTTTTGTTTTTTTAACTATTTATTTATTTTTTCATTATTATTACCATCCATGATAATTTAATAAACAGAATACACTATGAAATTTTAGGTTATTTAGGTACATACAAACACACACTCACACAAACACAACACCGCAGACACAGACACACACTCACCCCGCATGCGCACACACACACCACCCATGCGCACACCCACATATCCATATAACATTGAGTTTATTCATATTTTTTAGCGTAGTTTAAGCTCAGTAAATTTATGTAAGCTTTTAAAATGTTTTCTTTAAAATTCAATGAGTTAGTCTACATTGTTTGAAGTACACTATTAGAAAGGTATTCGAATAAATATAAAAAAAAAACTCGAAAACATGAAATGCATGAAAACTTCATTTCTTTGTGGGCCATGCCATCATAGTTACATTTAGAAATTTTATACGGCATAGTTGTGAGTGAATCGCAAGCGCTTTTTTTTATTATCATTCTTCCATCAGAGTTTTTCTCAATTTGTAAGAGATAAAATGCGCGATAGCAATGAAAATTAAAAACTATAAAAAAAACTATGTTGAAGTCAATAATTATCTTTTTGTTATTATACATTAATACAGTGAATGATAAAAAAAATAGCAAATACTGAATAAATAATGTATGCAAATAGAAATACTTGTTCAAAAAATATAGTTTAGAGGGTCGTGGATGACCGTTCCGGTACTAAGACACGTATCGTACTTATTTAACTTTTATAAGTTATGCATAAAAAATATTAAAAAAGGCAAGTTTGTCACTAATTAAAAAACATGAGAAATAAGAACTATTTTGATCTTAAATTAGTTTATCTCCCTCGCAATTCGCAGATATGAGGTAGTGTGAATAGAAATGAGCAATTGCTTTTGCTATGTGTTTTCGGAGCAATTACTCCACTTTACGTAATGTAATTGTTCCAAAAGAGCAATTGCTCCAAAATCACATAGCAAAACCAATTGCTCATTTTTTATTCACACCACCCATGGTAACATGGCTCATGTTAGCAATAAAATAATGAGAACAGCTGAAATCTCTTCTTAATAATTGAATAAGAGGTTTTGAAAGTAAAATAATAAGATTATTTTACGCTGCTTAAGTAAAAATTATCCTCTTACTTTCTAAATGTTTGTAAAACCCCATACCGCAACAATAATAAAAATATAAATATTTACACCATCGCGAAATTTTTTAAGTCATCATATTCAGCGGTTTCTATAAATATCGGCGTTTTACAGAAATAAATTATTAAAAAACATGAACTAAGATTGTTAATTCTTTTTTCAAAATAAATTTTATTTCGCAAGAATAATATTTCTCGCCATTTTTTTTTTACCGAGTGCAAAAAATCATATTGAAAGTGCTGTAAAAAAAATAGGTGCCTACTTTATACAGGGCCGGATTTGTTGCATAAATAGGCCGAAAATTAAATGTCAGTTTTCAGCCTTTTTTTTCGCCAGGCACGTCGCGTTGATCAAGTTGACAAATTAGTTGTGAGAAATATAGTAAATAAATGCGCAGTAGTTAATTGTCGAATTGGTTATAAATTAAAAAAAAAAGTGAATCTAGTTATCTTTTTGCAAGTAAAGCTGTTTTTAGTTTCCCCAAAGATACTAATTTAGAAGAAAAATGGATTAATTTTGTAAACAGAAAAGATTGGAAACCAAGCAACAGTTAAATGCGTGGATCATTTTGAAGCAAATCATTTAAAATATGGAAAACGATTTACTTGAAAACATGAGTTAAAACCTGTTCTATCCATTTATTCTGAAGAAACATGCCTAAGTTTCTAACTTTCGTAAACCACCAACTAAGCAAGATCCTACTATCCTAGTTAAAATTCATTCATTTCAAGAAATGGATAAAATAAAAAATATTGATATGCTTCATGAATCTAATTCTCCAAATGGATTTAGTTTCCAAAGATATGAAAGTTTTGTTTTATATTATCGTTTGTTTTTTGTAGACTCCACTCCTTTTATTGAATCAATAAGTGTTGATAACAATTTGCATGTAAAACTACATTACAAAAGTTGTCCACTTCCACTTCTTCATTGGTGTAAAATTATCAACAATTGTAAACTCACAAGTTTATCTATTTTAAATAATTTGGTGTCTTATACACATAACCTTCTTAAAGGGAATTATTTAGTTAATGAACTTTCAAGACTAATCTTTTTCAAATCTAAAGGTTGTCCTCCATATTCTTCAAAAGTGTTACGCTTTGCATTAATGCAAAGATATTTATCATCTCAGGTTTATTCGGATCTTTTGGAACAACTTCCTTTACTGTCAAAGCCATTTTTAAAGAAGTTAGTACCAGGTGGAATTGATCCAACAAAATCATTAAAGTTGTTATTAAATGAGGACAAAATAAGCAATTATTCTGTTATTCTTTTTGATGAAATGTATCTGCAGCAATCTTGTGAATACCATAGTGGTAGACTTTACCTTAGTCTTAGAATTTTGGAAATGAGATCGTTATTAAAAAATTTGACTTTTGAAAACTGGATTTAAAACCATTTTATTCAGATGTGAATTTGAATTCAATTTCAGAACTTTTTAACAATGAAATTCAGAAATGTGAGTTAGATGAAGACAGTAGAGAGGTTGCTATATTTATTGCTGGATATATATGCAGAAAGTTACTTAAAAAATTGAATTGTGAATTATGAACTTTATTTCTAAAAAGTGATGCCATTGATATAAATACAGAATATATTGACCTACTATATATATATATTGTTTACACAAATAAATTGTTTTAACTACAATTTTTTTTATAATTTCAATATAATTAATATCTCTACTCCAAATGCAATCTTATTAATGCATCTGTTATATTTTAAATGTTAAAAATTGTATATTTGAAATGAACTGTGAAATATGGTTTTACTAATCTAATATTTGATAATTTAACATCTAATTTGATATTTCAAAACACAGATGAGTTAACCTAAAAAATTTTAAATAAGGGATACTTAATAAACCTTAAACTTAAAGAAACTTAGGAAATGTTAAGTGTTACTGTTAAAAGTATTTTACATTTAAAAACAGACACTTAAAATACTGAAAAACTGGCCTATTTGTGCAACATCTGGCAGTGTATAAAGTAGGCCATGATAAGTGAATATAATTCTTAATTAGTTTTCGCTCCATTTTCTACTTAAACATACTGTTAGCCTTATTTCTAGATTGGTCATAAGTAAAGGTGATCATAAGCAGAGATGGTCATGAGTAAATGTGATCATACGCATAGATAACCATAAGTAATGTGTAACTTAAAAAACTTTTTTTTTATATATAAATTTGATTAAAAAAGTTTTAAAGACAGCATCTCTTTTAACTCATTGTTGTAAAATACTATTTTTTTAAAACATTTGAATTCATCGTCATCTAGTCTTCATGAGATTTAATTTCATTAGAATGGTTAAGTAAAATGTCTTCAATAGCCTGTGATGGCTCAGAGACAGAGGAAGTCCTGGACTATTGATGACCGGTCGGATAACTAAAGGGAGGTGAGGGTAGATAACAATGTTTTATTTTTAGAGTTATATTGAGCAAAATAATTCTTTAAAAATGCATATTATTTAAATGATTTTTTGATTTGATTGGTAATAAAAAAAACCCGTAGTATATTTTAGTTAAAAATACTCATTTTTTGTAATTACAATTATTTTGAATTTTCAGTTTAAAGACCTGGATTCCTTTTAAAATGAAAAAGAAAGTAGTTTAGGATATGGTACTAACAAGTGATATCTTAGTTTCTTAACAAAAACAGCAGTAATAACAGCAACAATATCATCAATACTATAACAATAACATCAAACGTATATTTATAAATTCAATAAACCAAATAAGTAAATTAAAAAACACAGATGCAGACAATAAAAACCAATTACGTTTGCAATATTAAAAATTTAGTCAGCAAGTACATATAAAAGGTCAGATCCTGTTGAAGCCTGCTACAACTCACTCCAAATCTTAAATATATATTTATACAGTGCTGTTTTGATTTTTAGAGTCAAATGATGAAATATTAAAAACTTTTTGACTTGCAATATATAGCAACTTAAAATATATAGCAACTTTGTTAACTTTTATCGCTATCATTTTTAATTTGCTTTTTGCAATTTCTCACCTAATTTTTTTAATTCAGGTGGAACATTTATTTTTGATATTTCTCTTGGTTAAAAGTGCATACCGTAAGTAACATTTTTTGTACTGGATTTTCAAAATGAGATTGGAAACTTCAACTTCGCCTTCATAACCAACCTTAAATGTGATAGCACATGCTCTCTCCCAGCTGATAAAATAGTTAATAATTTTTTTAAGTTAATAGTTTTTTTTTTCCTTTTATTCTTTTTTTTTTTTAGAATTGTTTTTTTATATGGAAGTTTTTTTCTTTTTTAGAGTTATTTATTTTAAAGGAAGTTTTTTCTTTTTTTAGAATTGTTTATATTAAAGGAAGAGATAGAGTTAAAAAAGAATCAATTTGTTGCAATTCTAAGCAAACTTCCTAAAGAATATGAGCTATCATTCGAATTAAAACCAACGACGTTTTTAACTGGGTACGCAAATGTCATACATTTATCATTAAATGGAGATAGTGCGAATTACGGGGATAGAACGCCTGGGGTTTGGGTCACTAATGAAGAAACTCTTCACATTTCTTCAGCAATAAATGGCGTGGCTAATAACTTTTTTTCAACAACAACTAAAATTGCATTAATGGTTTGGACATATGTTAAGATTTCTCAACTTCTCAATAATGGAATATATAGTTTTACAGTGCAAGTAGATAAAGCTAAAGTTTATGAATTGGAAAACAAAAGAGCAATGGAGTTTACAAGTGTTAAAGTTTATTTTGGAGATCCTTGGTGGCCTGCACAACCGGGATACATTCGAAACTTTTCCATAACTAACGCAATTGAAAGTAATTAACCACTTTTTTCTTGTTTTTTTTTATTATTACCATCATAAGTCTTGATTTACACTTAAAATATTAAACTGTTATGAATGGTCGATGCGGGTGGAAGTTTTGTCTTACAAACGATTAAAAAATAATACGAAACTCAGTTTAAATATTTTAGGTTGTCATATGTCTTGTTAATCATACTCTGTAAATGTTTTGAACTAAAAATTACCCATTTTTAACAATTATTGCAAATTTTGTGCGCCAGTTTAGCCTCAAATTTGCTAAACCGATTGACGAAGAGGCTAAAATTGGCACATATTAAAAGTCATGCTTTAGGATCCAAATTTGTCTTCAAATCTCAATAAAATATGTAATTTAATATTTTTTCAGATATTGTTTCTATATTTACAAACAATCAAAGGTTTATTTTTAGGCAAGGTTACATTTTTTTATGTTTTTAGTTCAAATTAAAAACATTAGTTATTACATAATGCAATTAACCTGATGGCTGTCTATATGGATTAACTCGATATCCTTTATTTCAACATTTTTCTTTAATTCATAAAGCCTTTTTGTTGAGTAACATCAGATTTAAAAATATGTCTGCTCAGTTTATTTTTTTGCAGTAGTGTTGATTTTCTTTTTGCTCGTGGTTTTCTTTCATTGGGGGCATTTGATTTTATTAAAAACTAATTCTTTAAAGCTTTTATTATCTTGAAGTGTCAGTGTTGGTATACACACAATAACAACCTTGTGGCTTGTGGCTTTGACCCTATGATCTTGCAATCGTCACACAAACAAATTGAATTTTTATCATAAATTGCTGTTAAAAAACAATGTATTGTTTTGCAAAGTTTGATGCACAATTTTTACCCGCATAAGTATAAATTGTATAATATCTATGGTTTTTCTTATACTGTTTCTTTACGCTCTATCAAACGCGCGAATCATTTTGTTCTATAATCTAAAAAAAGTAAAATCTTGCAAAACTGCCTGACCCGAGAAAACCCTTTCGTGCGGTAATAGGGTAGACCATATGAAATAATAGTATATATTCACTGAAATCTAATGTTTAAGAATCAGCAAGAAAATTTAAGTTTAAAAATTTTACTCCATTTGACAGAAAAGAACCTCAAATGACACCTGAATTTTATATTTTTACAGCATTAAACTTGTATCACATGAAACATACAAAAAAGTTTTAAATTAATTCAAATATTGCTTATGCCTTTCTTTTAAAAAAACTTTATAGAAATTTATGGGGTACTCTAAAAAATAATGCTTTTATGTAAATTTAGAAAGTTTTGATTACAAATAATGAAGTAGGCTTGTATTAAATGCGGTGTAATAATTCATTTTAAGTAGTTTAGGTTTTTAATTTTTCAAATATGATGAAAAATAAGAAAGTTATGGGAAATTGAGGAAGAAAAATTAAAAACAACGATTGGGATAAACTTTAGTGAATTCATGCTAATGTTTAATTAGACCTACCAAATACCCTCGTCAAAATGTCAGCCAGTTTTGCAAGATTTTACTTTTTGTGGGAATGTCTCCCTTTTCTATCTGCCGGCGTAGTTATTTGGATCTTAAGCATTTGAATGCAATCTATAGACATTATGAACTGGTCGGTAAGTATGCTCGAATATCAGGAACGAGAAATAATTTGGTGGCTTTTATTTTGTTTATACAGAAGTCATAATTATCTCGACTTTACTTTTAGTAGATGGTCTGAAAAAACAACCATTAAATAACTAGCGTCACTAATTTCGCGCTTTAATCTCAACTAAGTAAACGTATAGCTGTTCAAAAGTTTTAAAATTGTAAAATATTTTCAGTTTGTATTTTTAACTAGATTCGTTCAGTATGATTGACGAAGTCGAGTTAAAGCAAAATCAATTACAGAAAGTTTTTAATACACTTCCTAAAGAATACGAGTTGGCTTTTGAGGTTAAACCTACATCATATAGATTTCAGTGGAGTAATATAATTCACCTTACTATTGGAGGTAATTCAGAAACTTATGGTGATCGAACACCAGGAGTATGGGTTCATCCCAATTCACAACTGCAGTTTTTTTCAGCAATAAACGGAAACCCCAGCGAGACATATTATTCATCAATAATAATGAAATTAATGGAGTGGACGAAAATTAAGATTGCACAACTTCAGATTGATGGAGCTAGCGTTTTTACAATATGTGTAAACGAAGTCATTATCCACACTATGCAAAACAATGATGCAAGGGAGTTCAAAGATGTTAAAGTATTCATTGGTGATCCATGGTACCTTGTTCAACCAGGTTATATTCGAAATATAGTTATGAAAAACGTTTTTGTGGGTAAGAATTTTTTGTTGAATAAAAATTTTTTTTGCACTCAGTAACAATCGCATTATCTCCAAACACCTTTCCTTATTGGTAATTTCTCGACATGCGTAACTTGTTGAAAAATGGGTGTTGATTTTACTTTTTAAATGTTCAGCTGTCATGAATAAAAATTTAGTTATCTTTTTTGAATTTATCGTCACATTGTCGCATGAGAGTCTATAAATCTAACCAACATTTCGGAAAAAATGCGATAAACTAAATCTCACATTCTAAAAACAATTGAAAAGAAACCTCAATTTTGGCCAAATTATTCACCAAGTTCTAACTGTAGAAAGTTTTTACAACAAGTTTCTAATTGATCTGCAACCAGCACAATTTTTTTAGCTAATTGTTCACAGTAATCCAGAAGCTTGTAGACAATAAGCCGAACTACATACCCGCATCGAAACAAACTTCTTTGAAGCATTGAATTTCGGCATCAGTGCAACTCCACGCTAGGCAAAGTTGTTTATACATGGCAACTAATTGACCAATTCATATGCAGTCTTGTATGATTCTGGCTACTCACTAACAGCAACATCAAGGAAGCTAGTCCTGATAATATCATGCAAACATTAGTAGAAATAGACAAATATTCAATCGTTTTTATTTTAAGTTTCACTAGATGTTACAAAACAGCTCATGAGCTTAAAGATGCATTTTTAAAAATTTTTTTTTGTTCTTGCAAATGAAGAAAATGGAAAACTGTAGTCGGTTGCTAACCCAGTATTTTGACAGTACATAGTTTCTAACTTAAGCTTTAAAAAATGTTTTTCTTTACATTCAAAAGTGCTTGAAAGACGTTAATGCGACGGTGAAAGCTTTAGATTTTAGATTCGTATTTAACTCCTTTAAATTAAGTTTTCATCAACCAAAAAAATGCAGATGTGACGCTTGTGAAAGATAAAACGGGGAAATAGGGAATTAATAATGAAGCACCCATAGAAGAGATGCGTTGAGTGCATTTGTAGACAAATGTAGTCAAAATTTTGTAATAACGGTTTTAACTAAAAACTATCGTAGTGATGATTGCGTACTTGACGGTTTTAACTAATTAACTTTTAATTATTTTATTTTTTAAATACTCTATCAAAGTCATTTATGATTATACGTTACACCACAACAGGAAAAAAATGTTTTGGAAATATTTGGCAAGAAATGCCCATATAGTTTTCACGATAAAAGCAGACAAACCCTTAAAGTAGATTTTCTCGAAAGAAAAAAGTCAGTTAGAACTTTATAATTCTCAAGTGACAACATCTATATTGTTATATCATTTTTTATAATGAAGCTTTACTCTTGGTGTTTTTTAAGATGAAAGCGAAGATGAAAAACCTCTTATCTTAGTAACTATCAAGGGATTGGTTATAGGCAGGTAAATAAAATTGTTCATTTAGTTAATTTTTCCATTTATTACAGGTTATCACAGTATAAAAATGCATCTTTTATGTACAATGGGAAATTTACTTTAGTAACATTTTAAGTTTGACAAGCTTGATCGCTTCTAAGCAACAAATAGGATTAACTGCATTTAACCTGACACTGGAGTATTCCCTACCCCTGTTTGCAACAATACATTCTTTTAGTATCTCAGATGGGCTTGTACACTTCGGTTCGATGTTTACAGTAAGGCAATGCTATGCAATATTCATTTTCTTTTATTTTTTATTTAAAAACCAATAGTTATATTTTTTTAACCAAGATATATTAATGCCTTCTTGTAAAGAAATTGTAATAAAAATTATTTATCTGTTTTTATTTTTTACCTTCATAAATTTTGGTATTTTTAAAAGAACTTCTTTTTTTTTGTAGTTTTCAGGAACCTCTCCTAATAACAGATTTAATCATAGCATCAATATTACAATTGTAACAAGCGCTTGTCCAATTGAAAACCAATTTTTTCTTGAAATTCCTTTAAAAGTATCTTTTCAGAATCTAAAAGGAAAAAAATGGAATCAGTACGAAACTTTCAGGACTAAGATAGCCTGTCGGAATGTTACTAAAACTAAGTTGATAAAAGATTTTACAGCATTACCAGGTTAGCATTTTTTAAAATTGCATTAAAAAAAATGATAATGCTTTTTTATTGCAAATTATGGAAGCTGAGTAATACTCGATCGTTTTAATACCTTCTTTGATTATTATTGTGAACGATTTAACTTTTAGAAAGCTATCCCCGAGGTTTATATTGGGATGACATTGAATCTAGCATTTATGTTTGCATGAATCAATATGTTAGTAGGTATTATAACCTTTATCCAAAAATCAAACTTAAAGAAAATAAAGTCGTTCCAAATACATGAATTAGAACTTAATGTCAGTCTTAAAGAGCAAGTTACAAAAAAATCTATTATACTTTTAAAGTAAAAATTGCTGTGAAATATTGACTGTTAATCACACTGACATTTTTTAGCACGAAAACGGCCTGCTACTATTCCTATTCTGATGGCAAGTTATGGTCAGGTAATCTTTTCTCTATTTATTTTAGAAATATCTGTATACAAGTTTACATTAAGAAAAAGTATTTAGTCGCATTTTAGTCGCAAAAAGCCGTTCATTTTCTGCGCTTTTTTTTCCTTTTTTGTTTTTCAATATAATAAATAAATTTTTAATAAAATAAATTTTTTTTTTTTTGTTTTTTTGTTTACAATCCAAAACATAGAGCAAAAAATTCATCAGTTAGAAAGGGTGATTTCCTAAGCCACTGAGCAACTGCCCTGATTATAAAAGTTATTAGTCTTAAAAAACCAACCCTTATTCCCTCCCCCCCTTTCCTTCCCCTCCCATCCCTCCACCACCCTCCCTTCCTCCCGTCCCCCCACCCCACCCAGGTCTAATCAGCAATAATCATTTTGAACCCTGAGAAACTAAATCTCAGTTAATAAACCACTGCCTTAATGATAGATGCAAATTGTTGCAACTGTATTTTTTTCTGTAAATCTTCTTTTGTTAACTTTAGATATGGACATGCGAGTAGGTTCTGTTCTTGGCCACCACTTTTCTACGAGAGTATTGTATGCAGTACACAGAAACCAAAAATCTTATTTGATGTACCATAATGCCTATAAGAAGTGGTTGGTGATCACTAATGACGAGTTTGTAAAAAATATATCTGATAAGATCAATTTAAATGGTTGTAAAAATCTTGATGAGAGCTATTTAGCTGTTTACAGATTTGGGCAAAACCAGTGGATGCGTATGCACAAATATGATTTCGGATTGCTATAGCTTAACACACTTTATAAATATTTTCTGCTAAGATTTCAAAATTTCAAATATAACCATTTCTGAATATTACTTTAGGAAATGATGAGGGTTTGTTTATTCGAAAATCTGTCAACGATTCCTGGATTCAAAGATTTCAATGGAATAAGAATTTATAAGATAACCTTTGGTGTTCATTCTAGCAAATGAACAGTGAAGATTAGAGATTGCATTGCTAAAATGAGCTTGAGCACGTTTTAGTCTCATGTTAACTCGCTGAAACCTGGAATCGTGTTTTCAATGAATTTTTATTAAGAAATTAACGGACGGACCCGTAAAAACAATTTTTAAGAACCCTTTTGCTAGCAAAGTCTTGCAAATCGCAATGCTAAGGATTCTCCTATTCAAGTTAATACATTCAATTTCTCTAAGCTTTGTTATATAATCAAAATCCTCATTGACCTCAGTCATAAACTTTTTTTGTGTTGTAAGTTTTTATCATCTTAAGTGACCAATCATCAATAAGCTTTGTTTTGGCTGTTTCAACCCAATAGGTAGTATATAATAACTTAATTATGAAATTCTAACCTACACTACTCCTGACTACATATCTTTCAATGCTTCCTATTTGAGTTTATCCTTTTATAAGTAAATGTAATTGGCTCCGCTAACTTTAAAATTAATTCTACATTAGAAATATCAGTTGCCTTTTTATTTTTTATTTTTCCTTCATTACTCAAATCATTTGCTTCTTGATAGTCCAAGAGCTCATCAGGCTCTAATTTAACTTTTTTCTGACTCAGTGTTTTTTTTTTTTTTAAGTTCTTTCATTTCTTTGGCTTTGTTTTCTGGTTTCAATATAATCAATTTGAAGCTTACTTTTAATTCAAATTTAAGT
Organism: Hydra viridissima; assembly: GCF_058129835.1. NCBI lineage: Eukaryota > Metazoa > Cnidaria > Hydrozoa > Anthoathecata > Hydridae > Hydra > Hydra viridissima. Next base: position 3,795,082 of record NW_028324309.1, on the reverse strand, counting down.
TTTTAAATTCTTTCGGTTATTTGTAGTTGCAATGAACTTTTTTGGATAATCATAGGAACAATTTAAATCATCGCATTTTATAATTGCACGTACGCAAACTTGAATATCAAAAAGTTAATCAAAATTTGTCCCAAAACTTAACTTTTTTCTAATTCCTTATTTCCTTGGACATGCAACTGCTGCAGCCTCATTTCACAAAGCCACTATTTTATTGCAAATCTTATTGTCAGTAATAACTTAAGTAATTTAAAATTGACCATCTCCACTGCATCACTGATTTGGAAAAGCTGGTAATGTCTTTGGCCTTTTCTTTTTCTAGATAACTTTTTTTCAAAAAATTCCATATTTTAATGCATCCCTTTTTTTTGAGAGTTTCATTAGTTGAGAGTTTTTTTCTTTGTACCAATACAAAGACTCATTTTTTGCATTAGATTTTATTCTAGTCTATGGTGCCATAGTAGATTTTATTCTAGTCTATGGTGCCATAGTAGATTTTATTCTAGTCTATGGTGCCATAGTAGATTTTATTCTAGTCTATGGTGCCATAGTAGATTTTATTCTAGTCTATGGTGCCATAGTAGATGTTTTAGAAAAATACAAAGCTAAGATGATTTTTAGACAAGAATTGCAATTTCAATAATTGCCAGTTTTTCAAGAATTCAAAATGGCTATGAAAAAAAGCAAAGAAAAAAACTATGTGCAACTAGTACTTGTTGAAAGGTGAGCTGTACATGAACAAGAACAAGATTATTTTTTTACTTAAAGCCAATAAAAAATTGGATGATTATTGTTCAATGCAGTAAACGGTCTTAAGAACACGATTTAAAATGAATGAATATTTCTTTGTGATAAATGCCTCAGAATATTTACATTAGACTTTTTCAGTGAATCTGAAACGTGCTGATTATTTTGCATCTTGCTGAAAATTTTGTTGAATATTAGCCATATAATAGTTTTAAACATTTGTTTATATGATTGTACATATGATTTATATAATTACATACATGATTAATATAATATATGGCATGTTCAAATATAAATTTCAGCGTAATTTTTGCTTAAAAAACATTACATTAGTTTTCTTAGAGTTACAAGTATAAAAATCTTAAGTTAACTAAGCAAACCAACTCATGAATAATTAACATATACTGGTCCAAGTTTGATTCTTAGTGGTTTAAACTATACTTTAATGGTCTAAATATGATTGATATTTATTTGTTCAAAGGCCATAATTTCATTGAAAAACTAGTTAAATTGTGGCTTAGCTTAGTAAACGTGATTCTAAAATAATCCATTCATTATTGTTAATTGAAAAAGTTACAACTTTTCCAAATAATTGCTTGCAGCGATAAAGAAACATTTCACAAAGTCCCTATGCTGTGCGTAGGCAATATTAGAGAAGGGGGGGGGGGAGGATTGACTGAGGTCATTTGGTATTGGCCTTATGATACATAGGAGCCTCTGAATCCTTAACGCATAAATGTTTTAGACATATTATTATAAATCCTTACTTATGTAGTAGTGCTATGATTTAGAACTATTCTAATGCTATTATTATAATTATTCTTACTTATGTAAAAATCAGCTATTTATCATTTAACTCTTTACATGTTATTTATGGTGAAAATGAATATCCTTTGTCTTAATAACCGGAAAAAATTCGTATTTGTTATTTATTACTATCATGACTAATGTTCAAAAATTTAATATTAATTTGTTTAATTATTACACTTAAATTTAATCTGATAGGAAATAATTATTTTGACGCTGTTTTACAATTTTATTTATCAGATAGAAGCATCTTCTTTCTTTTCCTGTATTTCTTATCTTTTTGCATAGTAAGTTGCCTATTAAAGGATAAGAATTTACCTTAATAGAACATAATCTTCCAGATAAAATAAGAGATCAGTTGGTGTAGTGTGGTATTATTTTATTTATAAATGATAAAGATAATATCAATTTGTTATTTACAGTTTCCATTTGTTTTATGTTTTAATTGATTAATTAACTCATGAAGAGAGCACTTTAATAATGTGGCGCAAGTAAGTGGAAAAAGGGGACATTAACAGATGAAGCTGTCAATAAAAAGAGGACCATTTGCTTCATTCGCTCAACAATCTCACTCCCCTCAGTCCCAGGAAGCTTTAGTGACACAACCTGACGGCCCAAGTGTAAATAATAGTATTTATTTTCCAGCAGTAACTGAAATGCATTCAACTGCTAGCCATGATACTGGTAACAAAAGTGAAGTACGAGTAGAGTTTGTAGAAAAAGAAAAAATTAACCAATTTGAATTCTTTGGTAGAACTAGACATTGGAAAAATGGACACGAACAATACTACCTAAATGGACCTGTTTTTTAGAATAACTTGCTTCAAAATTCACAACACCGTTCCAGGAGATCCAGCTAACAGTGCATTTCCTTTACGATTACTCCCCATAACTCTTCTATTTGTGAGACATATACAGGAGACTGGTTAAGCTGGAGTAAAGAGAATAATCTAAGTACTGGGTACCGTGCTTTATTGTCAAAAAAGTTATGCAAATCAATCATCTTTCAGTGCACAATCTGGAAGGAGTATTGTCAGAGAATAGAGAAAGCACAAGATAAGAACCCGTCTTATAAAAACTCAATTTTACTTAAAGAAAATTACATAACATATAAATGTGTTATATACAAGAGGCCTCAAAATGCGTGATAACCACTCAGCCTAGGTGAGGGCCTTGCTATAAGAAAGTTCTAATACAGCAACTGATAACTTTGGTATATTGTAAATAAATAGTTACTTGTGATTTATTATTTTTAAATAGTAAATAGTTGTCTAGTTAAAATAAATTATTTTCCCAAAATGTCTATTTTACAATATACAAAATTTATCATTTGTTACCGTAGATTTCCCTAATTCCGAATAAAATCGTACTTAAAGTTGAATAACTCCGCTTGCTTTTTGAATTTAATATTAATTTTTTTAAATAAATTAACTGGAACCTAAACTGAGTCGAACCATATTTAGCAACAAGTATATTTATTATAAAAATATTGTTAAATTTTAAATTTAAAAAGTAAAGTTTTCGTTCGGAATTAGGAACACGTGTTCCTAATTCCGAACGTACATATCAAATCCCAAAAAATGGCATTCAATTTAAAAAAGTAAATAATTTATGCTAGCGTAGACCTCTAGCTTAGAGTAAGGTAAAAAGATTTTTAAGATTTAAAATTACTTTTATTTTAATGTAAGGGTATAACGTTATGTTGGTGCAGAGTGTGCATTATCTGTTTATCAGATCCTGTCTTCCATTATTTTTTTGTAATCACTTAAAAAAAAACCTTCACAGTCACTGCGTGTTTCTGTCAGTTAATTAGAAGAAATCTCAGTTATTAGTATCAGGTCGGTTGCAGCTTTAGCGAATGCTTCCCCATTAACCAAGTAGGAAGCTTTTTTCTTGTTAACAAACGTTAAGATAAATAAGACGTTAAGAAATTCAATAAAAAGGTTAAAAGCGTTTGTTAGTTTCTAAGTTAATGTCGTTAAAATACTATTGTTAAATATTGCGGTTAATTACTTGCACGTAAAAGCGCTAACTTTTGCAAAAAAAGTGCATTCCAAAATCTGTTCGGAATTTGGGAAACATTTTAATTATGCAGAAAAGTACTGTTTTTGAGATATCTTACGAAGTATTGTTAATTTTTGACTTTTTTTTTCAGACAATTAATCACCATAAATTTCAACATCGAACAGTACGCAATTTAAATTGTCTTTTTTTAAAGTAGGTTTTATATTGTTGGTTTTTCAGGGTTTTAAAAAGTGTTTTGCTTGCAATTAAAAAATTTAATGGTAGCAATATATATTTTTAAAAAATTTTTTCATATTCTCATTACCCTAGTCTTCCAATTTATTAATCAGTTTTCCTTTTAAAAATCCCTCAAAATTAAAAGATGTAACAATAAGTGAACTAAAGCTGTTCGGAATTAGGGACTGTTCGGAATTAGGGAAATCTACGGTACATCTTACAGCATTGGAATTTGTTAGGTCACACGACAGTAATTATTCTAATTCGCGGTCTCCCTGTACCATTTGCTTTAATGTTGGTGCGTAATTAATAATGTCGTCCCTACTCAAATTTCCTTACAGTTGTCCTCCATCAAAATATTTCTAAGTTCTAGCTTTAATTTTTTTTAAAAAAAACTTCCTTTACTTATTACTATTTGTAAAAAAAGCCATACAAATTTTGTCTGGCAAAATTTTTTAACTTCATATCTCTTATCGTCTAACCCGGTAAAACGTCATATATTATGAATGTAATGATTTAATGCTCAGATGAGAGGCTATAGAAGTAAAAAGCTTTTATTGCACGTTTCTTACAAGGAATAAAAGTAAAATCAGTAGTTTTTAAATTTGGAAAAAATCTTTGTGCTTTTGAACACATTTTTAACGTGTTTGAATAATGATAAGTTACTGAAATTGTATTGCAAAAGCACTTCATTTTTGTTGAGTTGGAATCTAGGCTAGCGCTTGCATACAACAATAGACCTAGCCTTACTAGAGAGATTCATGTAAGTTTTTGTTAATTGTTATTGTATAGTTTGTAATCTTAATTGTATGCAAATAGATTTAAACATTCATATGGATTGTAATAAAAAATTATTCTCAAGAGCTAATTTTGTTCTTACAACTGTTTATTCATTTCTGGATGAACTCTTTTTGTACTTTGGTGCAAAAACATTATCATTATGCTCTCAAGTTTGCAAGGTATGGAATAAAACTTCTCAAAGAGAATTTAAAAGAAGAAAACACTGGGAAATTTTCATGCAACACTTAGAATGCAAAAAAAGTAGCTACCCCAGTTTTTGTAACAGGTTAGTTAATATATGTATCAGTGTATGGTTATATGTTTGCATATTAATATACACTTATACAATATATCACTTGGTTTTATTTCTCTATATTTCTTTTTTTTTTTTTTTTTTTTCATTTTGTTTTTGTTTTTGTTTTTTTTTTTGTTTTGTTTGTTTTTTTGTTTTTTGTTTTTTTTTTTAACTTTTACCATTAATCTTATTTTTTCTTTTTTTTGTTTTATGTTTTTTATAGTATTAAATTTCTCAAAAACTGCAATTTATAATTTAGTCTCAAGCTTTACATAAATCAAGATTTACAAGTCTTCCCAAGCTGCATTCTTGCTTTCACATTCTGTGAGCCATTCTATGCTCTTAAAATTAGCAAAACTATACCAAAAAATTGTACTCTTCTTACTAATAAAGTTGATTGTGTAATTGGTAAATCTAAGCTTAATCCAACATTACCTTATGTGAATAATCACCCTTGCTTCAGAGCTAGTTTACTTTTTTTAAAGACATCTGCAGGATTTCAAGTATCTCCAATCACTATCACTGCTGATGTTTGGGAGAAATTAGAAAAACAGCAATTGAATTTTAGTACTTGTTTTAATCTTGATCAGAGTTCTTTACCTGATGCTTTGGTCATATTGTTTCCTCACTATTCAAATTCAAAAAACTTAAACGTGGTTGCAAAAAGTATTAAAAAGGTTTCTTTTTGTTTTTGTAGCTTTTAAGTATAAGATTTTTGTGATATATAAAAGTTGATTGTGCAAGCTGTAGCAGATTAGAATGTTCAGAATTGGTGAGCTTGCTTTAAATTTTCTGAGTTACACACAGGTTACAAATGTGGCATTTGTTTACAAAATAAACCAATGGCACTTAATTATATGTTTTCAGGCACTAATATGTAGAAATATGGATTGTTGTAGCCTAAAGGTTTCAACCCCCAGAATAGAAAGATAATATGTATATTATACAGTAATAATGTAACAAATTTTTTTTTTATAAGCATATTGTTAATATTAGCCATCAAGAATTTGTTTATGGGTAGAAGAGATTCAACATGCCAAGTTAAATTACTGGGAAAAATTGCTATTTGTGAGCTACTTAGTTTAAATTTGGCTTAATTTAAATCTTGTTTCTTCTATGCAGTTGCAAGTTTGATTTGTTCTAATCAACAAATGATTTGTTTAAGACAACTATTTGTTCAAAATCATAAGTTAATACTCCTGTATTTGTACCCCAAATTGGAATTGAGAAACTCAACAAATCTGATAGATGATCAGAATAAAGTAGAAGTTAGTTAATACTACTGCTGCATTGTAGCGATTACAATGTCCTCAGATTCTCCATCATCTGCTCCACAAAATGCTAGTGCAAATAAATAGACAATGTTTTTTTTTTTAATGATTGGTTATTTACAGTTAGCTTGAACAGAAAAAATATATATGTCAAGTAAGGTTTATAGTTGATAGCAGTAGATATGAATGTAAATAATTTGACTGTGTGCAGTTTAATTGTTTGAGACTTGTAAGAAGACTGGTTTCTCTTTTGCAGAAGGCATTACAGGTGCACTTTTTTCTAAGTTATCCATTTCTCTGTATTTTGATGAAATCTTCTGTCAAAAAATGAAGACATTAACACTGATGATACTGAAATTTTTGTATCTAGCAAAAAGATTGAAAAGCTTCTGTATATTCCAAAAGTGCCTGACTATGAAAAAGAAGTTTTACAGCTATCATATAGGATATAAAAGACTATTCTTTACATAAGAATTTTGTGGTATGTGATAAAAAAGAAACTAGTTTTTGATTACTTTACTAAACTTTAAAAAAATCTGTTCAAACAACTAACAATTAACGAAAGTATTAAAAACTTCATCAAAACTGACCCAAATGACCAATTAATCACAAGAAAAACATCATAACCTAGATACATTAAACTCTATAGTTAAATTGAAAAAAGTAAATAGCATCAAGAGTTTTTTAATTTACAAAAGATGTATTACTGTACAGTAATACTGTAAAATTCTCAAAACTCTACATGCCATTTGAACATGCTAAAGTATATACTTAAATATATATTGAGAGATACATAAAGAGAATTCACTTGTTGCATTTAACTAAAATCAAAAATTTATTTGACTTAAGAACATCAATACAATCCTAGGAAGTTTAGTTGATTTAATTAGGAAAGTTCAGTTGATTTAATTAGGAAAGTTTAGTTGATTTAATTGTATTATTTTGTTTAACTAATATGTTAAAGAATTTAAAGTTTTTTAAATTCTTGATTTAGGATTGCGTCAAATCAAGCTTCTTGATGGTAGGCAGCTATTGTCTTGGAGGGCAAAGCAGCAAAGTTCATGGTGTTGTTTTATCAGGAGCAAATTTAAAATACTGTTACATGATTCAGTGCCCTGAAAATCAAAATCTTATGAATCAAAATTTTCATGAAATGAAGATGAAGGTAGCAAACACAAAGTCAAGCTGGAAAGATTTTTTAATGCTAATATTTTCTTGTGTGGGTAGACAAGAAGAGGCAAAAATTGAATGTGATCTTGTCGACAAGATGTTTCCAGGTGTTCAAGTTTTTGGATGTTTAGGACAAGGTGAGATTTTGATTGATGGTTCTAAGAAATCAAATAAATGGAAAGCCCGCCATGCTTACACATCTGTCTTTTGTTTAATTTCATTTCATTAAAAGTTTGAACTTTTGTTTAAAAGTTAGTGTCAAACATATCAGACAGTGCATAGAGGTCAGCCAGTGGATAAAGGGTAGCCAGTGGATAGTGGTCAGCAGTACTCATCACCCCATATTAGTTTATTTAAATCAATATAACTAGCTATGCATGCAGCAATCACTGTTCTAGCTCTAAAAATTTTTTTTAAAGAGTTTTTATTGTTGAAATTAATTGTTTACCTAACAACTATTTCATTTGATTTAGTAGTTACTTTATTATTATGAATATTGTTGATTATTTCACTATATATATATATATATATATATATATATATATATATATATATATATATATATATATATATATATATATATATATATATATATATATATATATGTATATATATGTATATATATATATATATATATATATATATATATATATATATATATATATATATATATATATATATATATATATATATATATATATATATATATATATATATATATAAGGGTTTTTATCACTATCCTTTGCTATTACAATCATTAATCTCTAAAAATATTTTGCTATTAGATATAAAAACTTTAAGATTAAAATATATTAGGAAAAGATAGACTATAAGATATTTTGGTCATTTATTTCTTTCAAAAAATTCATTTGTCTGCTGAGAAACATCTGGGTTTTTATTGATAGCTTTTTTGCATTTGTAATTAGTTTAATGCATAAATTAAATATGTGAGACTTTATTTTCTAGTTTCAGAAAAGGGGCATAAATAAAGAAAGTGGGGTTGTGTGTTAAGTCATGATATAGTTTGACTAAACAACCCTTTCAGTTAATAAAACTCTGGAGACTTGAAAAGAAATCATCTAGTTATTTAATCCATGTATTACAGTAAAGATAACTTCTTTTTACAGTTTATTAATATATTGATTATGAGTTTGCCACCAGAGAAAGTTGCTGAGTTAAAACAAGTCATACAAAGTCATTTGAATCAGCTCGATATTCATGGTCAAATGAGAAATGTACTTTCAGAGTCTCTGCGTCAAAATAATGTCGATGGTACTGACCAAGATAAAAGTATGATACAAATTTTAAAAAAACATGGCATTGTTGATGATATCATGAAAACACTGAAGTTTAATTCCAATGAAGGTAAAAAAGAATCAGATAGAGCATGGCTTCCTGATGAACACAATAAATGTAAAGCTGTTATTTTTGTTTACTTTTTAGTCAGATATAAAGTTAAAATTAAAAAAAAAAAAAGATATTTTCTGTGAAACCATTAGCTTAACAACACAATCTCTTTAACAATCTGATTTTAGTTCCTGTTGACCCTGAGAAGCGTTATTTATATTTTCAATTGCTTGGTGGTAAAGCATTCCTTGAACATTTGCAGGACCCTGAAGATATTCCTGGAAACATAGCCAGTACTTTTACTATTCATGTTCACTTTAATGGGCAAAGATATAGTTCAAAAGCAGTGTCATGTGCATGTGAGCCAGCATTTGAAGAAGGTATATCTTTTAAAAAAAGTTTTAAAACATGTTTATTCATTATTTGGCTTACATTCTTTAGTATTTTGTAGATGCCTTAGGGTTACTAACATTTGCATGTATTTTTAGATTGCATAAAATCCATTAGTTTTTTTTTATTTTTTTTCTCTCTCTCTCTTCTCAAAGATTGGGAAAATGTTTCAAATGTTTAAAACCATTATTATCTAAATGGAGCAAAATTTAAAATATATTTTTCTCAATTTAACTAATTGTTATGAAAAAGTTTCACCTTAATATAAGTTATAGCTTTTTTTTAGCATTTTTAAATTTATAAAAAATTTCAGGTTTTTTGATGGAACTTAAAAAAAACACATCATCTTATGATAAAATGCAAGAAGCACCATCTTTACTTTTAAATACTGATAAAATACATTTGGTTCTTGTTAAACATGATCCAACTGGAGAAGTACATTTAATTAGTTCATATCATATGGAATGGAGAGGAATCTTGTGCTCATCATCTGGGCGTGTAAGAAACTCCATCGAGATGAATGGTGTAGCAACAGAGTCTAAGATACCTGTTGGAGTTTTGGATATCAGAATGGACTTAATTCCAAGATTGCAACAAGTATGTAAGTGATTTTTTCATTTTTGTTTTTGAGTTAAACTTTACCTAACTCCCAACAAATTTCAATCAGTGGTATTTCAGGTTTTCCTATTCCAATGATATATTTCCTATTTTCCAATGAGAAACAGCTGGATTTAAAGTAAACTTCTGAAGATGAAAACTAGAAAAAGCACTCAGCACAAGAATCATACTTTTGTTTAAATGTATTATCCACAAAAACTATGGAAACACTTATTGAAATTTGTAAAAAGATAATGCACTGCTGACTATTTTGATTTCAACACCAAAAAAAATTGATTTAGATAAAGTAAATCATAAGTATCTGTTCTAAGTAAAATAGATATATATTTACACAGCAATAACAAAAAAAAAAAAAATCTACAAAAAGAAAAAATATTACAGTGGCTTTCAAACATATAAGGTAATTTAGTTTTTTTAGCAATTACTTAAATTAAATGATGATTTTTAAAAAAATTAAAAGAAATATGAAGAGAGAATTTTTTTACATTTTTATTTGGAATACATTGTGTAACCAAAGTTTAAAAAAAAAGTATTACTTTGGTGCCAAAATCAATCAAAAAAGAGATATAGGTCAAAAAACTATTTTAAAAAAAATGTCAAAAATATAAGGTGTGTTAATTTAAACTCAAACTAATTATACAAGAATCTTGAAAATTTGTACTTGCTCTGACCAATATAAGTTACAAATGAATTTGAAAAAAAATCCATTTCTAACCAGTTTTTTTAAGAGATATTTCAGTTGGTAATTTCTTTGTGCACCAGAAGCAGAAAAACAGACAGAAAATCACTATCACAAGAAGTCAAATGGCAAATAGTTTATCCAAATCCAAACATCTCTATCCAAAGATAACACAAAAAAATCGATGAGAAATAGCAAGACTGTATGGTGTTTTACAATGCTGTGTTCAAATAACATTGAACAACTACAAACTTTGAAATGATGTAAAAGATTCACCAAGATTTGGCAGGCCATCAAAGCCTAATTCTAGTGATCAAAGCATTTTGCATTGAAGGGTAAGGAAAGATCCCAAAATTAGCTACTAAGAACTATCAGCTGAGTTTAGCAATAAGGCTGGTTATGTTAGTGTTAAATACAGCACAGTTAGGTGTCTTAATAAAAAAAGTATTGATTGTTGTTGCTGCCAGAAAACTGCTTTTAAGGGTGACAGATAGGATTAAAAGATATAAGTGATGTGATGAAAGACTTCACTAATCAGTAGAAGACTGGTCTAAGGTCATTTTTAGTGATAAATCAAATTTTGAGGTGGTTAAGTGTAAATCAAGATTTATTGTTAAAAGATTAGCTTCAAACAAATTTAAGGAAAGATTTTGTGTACCAAGAGTACAAGACAGTGGTGGCTCAATAGGTATATGGGGATGTATTTCTCATCAGGGTATAGGATTTCAAAATATTTTTATAGGGAAAGTTAACCAGTATAATTCCAAAGAGGCTTTGGAAAATAAGCTTTTACCTGCTATTAGGTCATTTTTTGGAAGATGTAAAAATTGGATTTTTCAACAGGATGGCGCAATGGCACATATTGCCAACTTGATAAAAGAGTGGTTTTAAAACCAACATATTACTCTTGTACCATGGCCAGCACGATCTCCAGATCTGAAACCAATCAAAATCATTTGGTCTTGGATGAACAAGAAATCAAGAGAGAATGTGGAAAGCTTTGCACAATTGAAACTTGTACTGGAGAAAATTTGGGACAAAATCCCAAAGGAATTATGTATGCATCTGAAACTTATTTAACCCTGCGTAAAAGCATGTGGTGGTCTTGCAAGATACTGAATTAAAGTTAAAAATTAAAGCCTGAGCTTATTTTATTTTTTGACACATATTATAGTTTTTTGACCTAGTTCTCTTTTCTGATTGATTTTGGTACCAAATTATAATTTTTTTATTCATTTATTTTTTTCTTATTTTGGTTATACAATATATTCCAAATTTTTTAAAAAATATTTTAAGAAATATCGCTTTTTTTTTTTTTAAAAAAAAACCATGAAATAGTGTAAGTGATTTTTGAAAGCCACTGTATTTACTTCAACTTCAAAACTAAAGGAACTGTTAAAAGTATATCATCAAAAGCATATCTACTCAGTAGTTGATGGCATCCATTGTTCTTAATAACTTATGAGACACAGACCGGATAAAATTGTCAATTTGAACTTATTTTATTTGTGACCAGGTAGTTTAAAGTTTCTGATATAATTCTTCATTTCTAAATCTACTATGCCAATATACTTAATCATCAAGTTGTTCCGATAAATAAGGTCAGGGATTGCGCATTAGAGTGAATTTGCTTGTATCAAACCATGACTTGATAAGTTTTGATGTGTGTTTGAGATTATTATCCTGTTGGAATGCCCACCATAGGACATGTTTTCATCTACCAAAGATATCATTTTATTATCCAGAATTGATATTTGTACATATATTTGTTTATGAGATAGAGTGGTTCCAATCCAGATAATCCTGAAAAGCATCCCCAAACCATCAAGCTTTTCCCACCCCCATGTTTCACGGTTCCAATACTGTAAAAACTTTTTTAATAATAAACAGTTTATGAATAATTTGCAGTGTTGTTATACAATATAATGAAATGAAGATAAAAGTTCCCTTAGTTTTGAAATGTTACTTTTTTAATACTGTTTTCTATTCAAAAAAACAGTTAAAAGAGAGTCATTCAAGTGAGAAAAAAACAAGAATGTTTCACATTTATTAGCAAATAGTATTAAAAATAATTTTAAGTTGTTTTAAATGTTTTTTATTTCTGGAAATACATTTTCATTTAGAGTTCCGTTAGTTTTGGAGGTCAGTGTATAATATGAAATAATTATAATTCATTATTTAATAGATTATATCAACAGATGTCATGACCACACAGATGAATTTAGAAAGAAGTCGTTTAGCTGAGAGAGAGCGTTTGTTTTTGTGTTATTCCAAACAGTGGTGGCGCGAATATCTTCAAATAAGATCATCTCATTCTAATAGGCTAGTCAAAATATTTGCTCAAGATGAAAACTCAGTTCATCGCCTAGTGTGTTCTTATGTCAAACCACTAAGATCTGGTCGATTACTTGATACTCCTAGACAAGCTGCAAGGTTGTTTTTCTTAACTATCAATTAGAAATAACTGCTTTAATTATTGAATCAGAAATGAAAAAAAATTTTATTCAATAAATAGACTGATTAGAATAATTAGATTTATTTTCAATGATTAAAATAATTAAAATTATTTTCTTAATGTTTAATTTTGTAATAATAAGATAAATGATGTTTCTGTTCCTCTGTTAGATTTGTCTCACTGCTTGCTTATCAAAATTATCCTTCAATGAGTGGAGGGTCTCATGAAATGTGGACAACAAGGCACTGCTTTCTTTCACGGGGAAAAGGAGTAAGAACAGTTGATTGCTCTTCAATATTCATGAAAATTCAAGATTTGTTGCAAATTATTTTTAGTTCAATTTTTTAATAAGGATGTAGAAGATCATTCAGTGCTGTTGTGTTCGCTTCTGCTCGGTTTCGGATTAAATGCCTTTGTATGCATTGGGACAAAAAAAAATAACTCTCCTTATTCGTGGGTTGTTACCATTGCAACAGATGGCACCATTTTGTTTTGGGATAGCTTAACAGCTCAGAGGTATTTAATTTAATATTCTAATTTTTTTATCTTTATTTTTATTTTCTTTCAATTGAATAATTTCATTTTCTGTTGAGTTAAAAAAAAATTCTGCTAATATTTATATATTGTGCTATCAGGTATTTGCATAAATCTATTGATCCAAATGAGCCACCCAATGTACTTCCTGTAAAACCAGAGCATCCCTTTATAACAATTGGCTGTTTGTTTAATCATGAGTCCTTTTATGCTAATTCTCAGGTAATAGAATGTATATTTGTAAATTTTAAACTGTTTATGTAAAAGATTTTAAAATTTTTTGGTGTGTTGTTTTATATATAAAGTTTGCTATAAGTTTTTGCAATCTCATGAAAGTGTCAAAATTCTGGTTCATTCATTTAGAGTCAAGTTTCTAAGAATACATTTAGTCTGCAATGAATTAGTCTGCAATAATCAATCATTCGTTTAAACTTAGGTCGTCAATTGTTTATCATTTTCAATCAAGTAATATAGTAATCATATTAAAATTACTCCATTACTTGTATAAAAAAATAATTTCTTTTTATTATCTTAATTAGTAGTAATTGGAATTAAAAGTAACTTTTTTTTAGCGATTATTTTTCTTAAGATTTCTAGGCATCTTCAACCTCTGAAAAATTGAGTGGAAGGAATATCATTTGATGTTCATGTTCTAATACAAGTATAAGACTTATTTGCCATTTAATTATGGTATAACTGTTGGTATAACTGTGTTTAATTAGGCTACTGATGCAATAAATACTTGTTCATTTGATATTCTTAATCAAGCACATTGGAAGTCAATGAGTGTAGACGCCATTAAATCCGTTTGTGGTCGCGGCCTTATGGTAGGTTCTCTTAAATTTATACTTTAAACCTGTTGTATTTTCTTGAAGTTGAATGAAGTTGATAAAAAGTTAAAGTTAATATTAAGTTAAATTTACTAGTTAATTAGAATTTAATTATTGTTGTTAGAATTTTTTTTTTTTTAAAAAAACTTTCAGCCTGACGTTGCTCCGTTAGTACATTTGATTCCTTCTTCGGTAGATGCTGTTTTTAAAAGCAACGAAATGGAAAACGAGTTGAGGGCTTTTGTTTTTCAACACAGAAATGTAATATTTTTATGTTTTTTTTTTTAATGGTTGCTACGTGTGTATTATGATTTAGCTTTGACATGCTCTGTTTAATAGGACCTTGGCCTAACAACACAATGGGACGATGAGCTCAGTTATCTTCTTTCCCCTGCTCTTGCAGCTTATGAGTTTGAGCAGTCTAATGGTGTCACCATAAGTAATGATGATTTCCAGCATGCTATTAGAAGAAACGTACCAGACGGACACACTTTCAAAGGTTTCCCTATCCAATTTATTCATACGAACACGAGGAGAGCTTTTTCTACTTGCTTGAAGTAAGCTTGTCATAAAAATATCGTCATGCTAAATTAGTTTGTGAAAATCCTCAAAGTTTAAGGAGATCAAGTTTTTCTATTATCGCAGTTTCAATTCTGAAATATGCTATTTTTGTATCGGTGAATATTTTCAAATGAATATTACATATCTAACTCTTAACTGTTTTTTTTACATAATTAAACTATATTTTGTACGCTCATTTGCAACAAAAAATAAATATATAAGCTCTTTGGACACTAATAAGGGTTTTAGTTTATTTTTATCTTTTTTTTTTTTTTTACAAGAGCATCAACTTGTAATGATATTATATGTTGCCGAGGTGATCAAGTAAAACTGGCCCTTCGAGTCCGTGTATTTCCATACCCTGAAAGAACCTGTGCAGTTTGGATGATGTTTGCTGTAAAATATAAGTCAGTTTTGTAAATATGAGATAGTAGTGATCATAATATATTTATTTGAAAAGTTAGGTCTTTTCTTGCACTGTATTGTCAGAACAAAATGAAAATTTAAGACGTAGCTTGTAAAAAGGTACCCAATCCTGTAATCTAGTTCTTGCGCAGATTCACTTTTAAGCAACTTTACATAGGTATATAAGTGAATATTAAAAATCAGCTTGCAAAAATGTAAACCTATCAGTTTGTGAACAATTTTAAAAAAGCTTTTTTTATTAAAGTTTAGTCATCGTTAAAAATTATTACACTTACTGAATTGCTTTTCATATTTTTGTATACTTTCATAAAAGTTATAAAATTCTCCAGAAATGAAGAATGATTAATTGTGCAGTTATTTTCGCTATAATTTTTTAAAAATTTTATTCCTTATTTTATTGAGCAAAAAATCACACTGTTAACTCCATTTTCATAATTAGGTATCTTTTCATAAACCACGGCACATTTGGCTACAACTCAATACAAGTTAAACGCATACATGAGATAGGAATTTAAGATAAATTGAGATTCAAATCGGCGTAAAAATAATAAGTTACAAAATGCAAAATTTTCCAAAACTTGAGTTAAACCCAAAGACTCTACTATTTAAGTAAACTCGGCTAGGATCTTATGTTGTTTGCACTTCCAATGTAAAAGGTTTGTTGCTTGAATGCATAAGGGCGATTCTTCATACCATTTTCAACATATAACTATCTAGTTAGAATTTATAAGAATCAAGGATTAAAAATTATTAATCGATCTATCTTACTGAAGAATACACGTAAATGTTAATCTACTACTTAAAGAGCCAATGAAAGTTTTGATAGAAACCTTCCTTTAAATATTTAATTCAATATATTTAATTACTCCACCACCGTGAAGGAGAGAATTTGTGTTAAAATCCGCAACATCGATTAAGTAAAACTACGGTTGAGCTTCCAGAGTTACTTTTATGGGCTTGTTTAAAACACAGTATTAATGGAGATCAGGAAATTTATCTAATTCACCAAGCATCTTCTTCGTTATCGTCATCTGGAGGTGGAGGCGCTTGAGGTGGATTTTCCAAGTCAGTTCTAAACATAAAATTATAACCAAATTATTTTCTTGTTTAGAAGCAATTTTTAGTTTGTTAGGAATTTCATATATTTTAAATCATGCGGTAGTAATACCTAAACGTCATGGTTGCCATAAGTTCTCTCATTGCATCCATAAGCCTTTGAGCACCATTCGTGAGTGCCGTAGCATTAGCTCGGTGCTCATTGTCATCATGATGAAGTCTTTCGGCTTGGTCAGGTTGACCTTGCTGCGTATGATTATACGAAGGAAAGAGCGATTCAAAGAACATAGAAAATAAGTTTCCACCACGTTCTTCATTATTGAGTCTACGTAAAAACAAAAATCAGAAATTGCTTTCTGTATTTCGCTCGAAAACTTCATGAATAAATCTAGCAATAGTTTGATAGATTGAGTATAATACGATAGTGTTCAAATTCTCTCAAACTAGTTTAAAAATTTTATTTAAAATGTTACAAAATTTAAAAACCTTTGAGGTCTTTCATAGCCAATAACAGAGTTTGATGGAGGCAGAGGATCATGTGCTAACACTGATTGGTTTCGAAACTCCTAAAAAAAAAAGTGAAAAATTCATTTGAAACGCTGAAAACAAATTTAATTGAAATTAGAACTTAAGACAAATTAATCAAGAATTTTTATTTTGAAAACCATTAAAAACAAGTATCTCTTACGACTGGTAAAGCACGCACAGCTTCTTTTACACCTAAACGTAAGTTTCTCAATTTGATGTTACCCACTTAGTAAATTTAATCTTATTGAAGTTTCTTAAGAATGGCTTGCAGCGTTATAAACTCTATAACGCCTTGATTAACAGGTTTTCAAACAAAACTGACTTGGAAAAGTTAAACGAATGTGAAATTCTAGAAATCATTTTCTTTCTTTTCAAGATGGAAGTTACCTGATATAAGAATATGGCGAACAACATTCTGTGGTGATTTTTTGTACAGAAATAACCTCCTAAGTATAATATACAAATAGTAAAAATGTTAAAAAAAAACAGCGCATAGATCTAAATCTCAACAAGTTTCTATAAACTTACTTCTTCTCCGCCTCGGCTATTGCTACCTTGTAGGCAGCAATATTGTCAATCACGCTTTTGCAAGTTTCTGTCAACCAGTTTAAAACTTCAGGAACTTTCCACACAAAATACGATCTTCCCACATATAAACTGATTAGTTGATTGAGAGAAGACGATTGTTGAGCGTATGACGAAGGATCAAAGAAGGGATGAGATGCAATTGCTTTATCAAGAGTAACTCCGCAGACATTCACAAGTTCAACAAGCAAAGAAGGGAACGCCAGAAGAGCTTTCTCTAACTATATTAACAAAAAGAGTTTCTTAAATCTTATTTTAATGAATATTTAATCATCTCGGTAGAAAGTTTAAAAACTCATACTTAAAAGAAAACAAATTGAACATGAACAAATTTAGCAAACAAAAATTGCAAAAAAAATTAGCCTAGCAAACAAAAATTAGCCTTGAACTAGTTTTTCAAATTTGATGTGAACAAAAAAAAGCTAACTAGACGCCTGAAATTTTTATTTTTTACCATACATGTTTCTTAGCTTCCACTGTATCAGCCACGTAATACTTGCATAAAGCGTAGGAGAAAATGCAATTAGGCAAAGAAGAAACATTCCTTGTTACTTCAAAGTCGTCATATAACTGTATAAAGAAATCATATTGCTGTGATTTAATGGCGTAAAAATCGATGAGAAGAAGCACACACAACGGGTCATCTACAGGATCAAGCCTATATTTAAGTAAAAATCTTAAAAATCACAGATAAATAAACTAATCGCAATAACAAAAAAAAGATGCACAGTACATCAGTGTCAAATTAAAAACTTGTATTATATATAAAACTTGTGAAGTCTTATAGAAAAAAAAGTATACCCGAGCAATACTCGACAAACTTCTAGAGCAGTTCGATAACAAGCTATGAACAAACAAGTTGCGATCATTCACACAAATACGTAACTGAATAACTGTATACAATACAGAGGTTTTACAAAGTATATAAAAAAGTCTAAACGTAAAAGCATACCTTTACTAGCAAGAAAATTAATGTGTCGAAATAATGCCAAGAAAAAGGGTCTAAATAAAGATTCGAACCAAACTATTTAACAAAATGATCTTGAAGAATAATAATAATAATAATAATAAAAAAAATGAATCTACCTATTTTCGGCTTGTCTGTATTCCAAGCGACAGTTTCCTTGCGCAAAGTTAAACATAGGATGAAAATTACTTTCAAACACAAATAATGCACGTTCTGTTGATTAAAAAAAAAAAAAAAGAAAAAAAAATTTAGAAAACATATTTACTATTTACATATTAATAAATATTATTTATTATCGAGTTACTAGTTATTACTTATATAAGTATTTAATATTAATTATTACTTATATATAAATTATTTACATGCTAATTATATTTTACTGATTATTTTTAACGATTATTTAAAATATATATGTAAATGAAAAAAAAAAAATTTTAAATTCAAGAAAGAAATAATAAATAAACTCATTATTCTGACTGATTTTTTATAACATTTATAGTATAGTGTTATATAATAACATTAAATTATTATAGTTATTATAACATTAAACTATCATAAAAATCAAATTTAAAAAATAGCATTAACATTTTGATACAATTACCAATAAAGTCAGCAGCCATCTGATAATCTTCATTTATGAGACATATTTCACTCAATTGTAAAAGAGAGTCAATGTGATATGGATAAGCATTTAAGAGCGCCTAATACAAAAAAAAAAAGCGATAGAAAGAGTATCAACATAAAATCTACAAAAATAGGATGTCTGATTGGTTTCTTAACAACACGCCCTGTCTTGTTATATTTAACAATTTAAAATAATAGACGAGTTTTTTCAAAGTAATTAACTGAATCTCTATTAAGAGAATCATTTCAATAATGATTCAAATGCTTTCTTCCCTTTTATGTTTACATCTTGATTATGTTTATTATATATTTATAATATCTTTATTACATCTTAACATCTTTATTATACCTTCATATCTTTATTTACATTTATCTTTAGTAGTTTATTTCTAAATTGAAATTTGAAAATTGAAGTACTTTATAGCTTTTTTTATTTATGATGGCTTGCTTAGTTAAAATGCGGCTAATTGTTGATAGTTTCAGAGTTAAGAGAATGTTAATTCTAATGCAAAAGAAATAAAACAGACTCTTTTAGGACAGCTTTTTATGAATTATTAGAGAAACTCACACAGTATTTGTTGTAATGGAAGTAAAAACTATTTCATGACAGCAATTTTTAATTTAACAGAGATCTTCAAAGATTTTACACAAAATTCAGAGGCATTAGTCTACTTTATACATTTTTTTGAAACCTTTTGTTTGATCTCTTTAGTACCTGAGAATTTAATGATTTTGTCATTAAAGAGAATATCAACATCATTAGCGTTTACTTAGCATGCAAGTTAGTTAAAAATCTGTTGGAGTCAAATTTCATCTAACAAACCTTTAGCTGACAGATGAGTAGAGGAATGTTTTTATATCAGAACTTTTGAAATAAACTTTAGAGCACTAATACAAGCTTATGCATGTAAGTCCACTTCTAGATAGCGTTTCTAAGTACTCATTACTAAAAACAACATAATTATTTCAGCAGATATGAAGACCTTTTAATAGTTTTAATAGTTTACATTGCATAATAGAAATAACAATAGAAACAACAATTCCTATGCTATCTTCACAAAGTTTGCACCCTGAAACTTCAGTGGATAGTTTATCTATGCTTTTCTGCCCAACATGAAGTTTTTAATTTTGCTGTTACTGACTTCTTTTTTCACTTATTTCAAAACCGTATTGCATTAAATACTGCTTTTTCATTAATTAGCTCAGAAGACTACTTTCATTAAAACCAGGCAAACAAAACAACACCCATGTTGATAGAAGTTCCCTAGAACTGAAAAATTATCCAGGCTCAAAATGTTTGAATTAGAAAAAGCTTCTATTTTAATTTTTTTTTATTATTATATTTAATAAACTTACCATCATATTTTCTTTTTACAAAATAAACTAATCATCATCACCACCACCACCACCACCACCACCACCACCACCACCACCACCACCACCACCACCACCACCACCACCACCACCACCACCACCACCACCACCATCATCATCATCATCATCATCAAGTAAATAAGTTACTGTTAATATAACTACTTTATACATAAATACAACCAAGAAAATGTATACATAAAATATGAATGGGTCATACACCTAGAAAAATAACAAATCTTTATTTCATGCTACTTTACAAATTAAAATGAACTTGGCATGTGGCAAATAACAAACTCAGCCCAGCGTTTATATAAATATAACCATAAAGTATCCTTCAACCCATTTAGTCATTATGTAATTAATTTACTTATCCGATTAACTTTAGTATATATATTTACTTAATCAATACATATATTTAATTCAGTAAATATATTTAACCATATATAATTACTTTATCGACTGCCTACTAAATCAATTTTACTTTGAAAAAACTGGCCTCTTTTTTTTTCCCTAATAAATACAACAAATTAAGCTGAGTTATTAAGTAACCCATGACTTGAAAAAGACTTAAGGCAATCAAAAAAAATCTCTTACATAAGCTATTTAAATATATTTGCATAGTAAAACTAGATAATTAAAAAACAAACCACTATGTTGTTGTGATCTAAGGAATGTACAGCATCCAAAAACATAAACTGAATGGCTTGATAATTCTCCAGGTGTTCAAATGAGAATACTAAATTATTTCTAAAGATTATTTTAAAAAGTTAAGGCTTTCAATTTACTTTTTCTCTTTTATTATAATCTTCTTAAATTTCTTTTTGACAATAAACATTATTCTTACACATACTCATTATCATAAATTAGTCATACAATGCAAGCATTTAGCTTATTAGTTACTCTGCGCTCAGTAGATTAAATTATTTCTGAGAGAGGGCTGTACTTTAGTTAAATAACATTTAGTGGTTGTATGTAATTAAATAAGGGCACTATAAAAAAGTTACTAAAAGTATTTAGATTTGATTGATTCTTCAGGACTTTCCACAGATTCATCCTGCCCTTTATAGTTAAAAAATTTCTTCTTGGTCAACAAAAATACTTCATAATGTTTTAAGAGGCTTCACAGCACAGAGCTGTGATACAGCCCTGTTTAGCAGCACACTTTTACAATTTTGAAATAGCATTAACAAACAACAATAATAAAAAACATCAGAAGTTGTAAAATTAAGACTTACTTATTCTCTTGTTGAACAAGTTTCATTCTAATTCCTAAAAATAAAAAAACTAGAAATTTTTTTTTTGTTTGCCAACACACTAAGCAGTAAGAAAATGGAGTTTTAGAAATGAAACATGGCATTTTTTAATGATCTTCACATGCTGAATTCAAATAACAATCAAATGTAACAGAGAAAGAAACTTATCATCATTAGAGATATTACAGAGCTGCTTTATTTTTGTCAATTAAATAAAAATCAGGTTCTACAATGCAAGGCCAGTCTCTTTTGATACAGAACCATATTTTTGCACAGTATTTCATTCTCATAGGAAGCTACAATCCTTAATAAGTCCAATTTATTAACCAAGTAAGATGGCAGCTACTTTTAGGTCACCACAGTTGACCATTGATTTAATAGCTCAACTTTTTATACTTTTTTAGGAATTAACTTTAAATGGACTAACTATATATTAGAAAATATTTTTATCTTACCGATATTTGAAAATCTTTTCCAATTTTCACGAGGTGTAATCAAACTATAGAAAAAATTTAAATCGAATCCATTATTGTGTACTAAATTTCTGCCTATGAACATTTATTAAATTTATTACTTACTTAGTTCGGTGAGCTTTATGAGCATGTGGGTTGACTCTAAATTAGTGAAGGAAACACAACAAAAAGTATAAGAAACCAACAACAAATAAAAGTAAAATTTAAACACTAAAGAATCAATTTTCTTTAAAACATTTTTGTGAAGATCAGAAGAGATACTCTTTAAGATTTTCTTTAAAAAAGTGCTATGATGTAATTTGAAATACCTTTTTTCCCTGTTAACAACATTTGCTCCAAACTTTTTTTTCATTTCATTTTCTGGATTTAGATTTCTTGAAACCATTAAAAAAGAATAAAAAGAAAATGCAAGATTTAAGACTTTCAAATATTTAATTTAGTAAAAAATGTAAAAAGGATCATTCATTAAACCAGTGAGAGATATCTTAAAAGTAATAACACAAAATTATAATGTAAACCTGTAGTCAATTGAAAAGATAGATTTGTTTGAAAGAACTGTTCCAACATCAGGAACTATAAGAAAGAAATTGTTTGAAAATTATTTAATAATAATATTTAACTTAAAAAAAAAAGAAAAAAATCTTAAAAACTTTTTAAACTTTACAACTTTTTTCATAAATAATCGTAATGAGAAAAATTAATATATAAGTTTAATAAAAAAAAAGAAAACCTGATTGTCTATTGATGTTACCACCTCCATAGATTTCAATTACTTCACGTATTGCTGCATCAACATCGTCAACTCCTGCCTTGGTAATCAAAATTTTAGACAAAAAAAATCTATTTTAAAAGTATAAGAAAAAAATGAAAAATATGCTTACTTAATGGTTACTAAATATAAATTAGATATAACTACATATACTCAAATGGTTATTAAATAACAGTTAGAAGTTAATACATGTAATAAACATAAAAAAGTAACATTACCTACTTTAGTTTCAACCACTTTTTTTGCAGTTTTTTTTTTCTTTTTCTTTTTTATTGATGCAGCTTCTGATGTAGCTTTTGTAATTTCTGAATCTTCCTACTCAAAGAATAAATACAAATTGTGATTGAAGTGATTGAACAAAAGTTGATAATCATTTCTTGCAAATTATTGCCTTAGGAACATTAAACTTGTGAAAACATAATTGAGTATACCATTTTTCTGAATTTCAAGTTAAGCCAAAATAATTACAAAATTAATAGTTAAAAAATTGATAATTACAAATTAAAATTAAACAACTTGTTAAATATACTTACCTGCTCATTAACATGATCATTATCAATGTTAGTATCTTCAACAAGCAACTAAAATGTCAAAGAATGATGCAATAATACACTTTTATAAAATAGCACAGAAACAGCCCTTTTACATATTTTATATAGAAAAAAAAAGAAAATTTTAAACTAAAACAAAAAGCTTAAAAGTAACAAACTTTTTATAAAACTTCATAAAATATAAAAATACCAAGTCAAATAGATTTTTTTGGACTTTGGGCTGGACCAATGAGTTATTAATATCGTCTTCAACTTCTAGATTAGAAAAATCATCCTTTTGTCTTCTTCGCATTTGTCGAGAAGACATCTTTTGCTTAGATTATTATTTTTTAACTGAATTTCTTATTTATTTATTATCTGAAATTATTATTATCTGAAAATCTATATTTATCTGAAAAAGGACATAAAAGAAAAAAAAAAATAATTAAAAAGATTATGTATAAAAGATACTATTATAAAACTTAAATTTTAAAATTTAAATTATAAATAGCTGTTTATTAAATCATATGCCATTATGTCATCTAAACACTTACTTTATAACACATTATAAATAACACAATAAATTTGGATTGTCATATGATATAAAAATTTATCTCAAAACATAGTCTTTGCAGTAAACCATGATCATAAGACTACTATTAAAAACACATGAATATAAAATTAAACTAAAAATAAAAGTGAAATAGAAAAATAGTTAACAATAAAAATAACTAAAACTAAATTTCATCTAGAATAAGTTCAACGTTGGAAAGAATAGTTCTCTTCAATCGTTTGGCTACATTTATTACATGGTTGTTTCCTCGTAAATCCAACTTCTTAAAACTTGAAAAATATTGTGCATAAGGAAGACAAGTCAAATTCTAAAGAATTAAAAACCATTTTTTATAAGTTTTAGTATTAAAATAAAATTTTTTACTTAAACTAAGTAAAAAAATTTACATTTAATACTAAATAACTTTTCTTCATTCATAAATAAATAAAAAAAAATAGTTATAATCTTTACCCTCCCACTTAAGTCTGCACTGTCTATATCCATCTAACATAAAAATAAATAGGTCAATTTTTATTTCAATATTTATACAGAATGTAAAAAAAAATCTAATTTACTTTCAATAAAGTCACATTTTTAGGCTGAAAAATAAACCTTACCTTATTTTTAATTAACTGCTCCAAAACACGTTCAACTTCATATTTGCTTCCTGTTTTTTTAAAAATAAAACTCATTATTGACTGTGAAAAATGAGTAGCTCTTAAACTTAAAATTTTTGAAAGAGAACCATACCACCAGTTAAACTAAGTTAACCCTTAACCATCTGTACTTTAAGTTCTGGATAAAATTTATGTGTTATTGCCTACATAGTGATTTGTTAAAAAAAAAACTTTATTTTGTTTTTGTGTTCAATACAGAGATCATAATATTTTTCATTCTAACTCTTGTATAATTTTAGATAAAATCAAGTTAAAGTCTTCATGGTACTTAGAAAGTACTATTTGACATGTTGGGAGCTTTTTTTATGCATAAAAACACTTGGTGATACAATTTAAACATTTAAGATAATTTAAGTAAAAAGAAAAATTATACAATCAACTACAATTAAAAAACATAGGTAGAGCTTTTTTTTAAAAAAAAATCATAATAAATTTACTTAGGTTTGACCCAATTGTACTCAATAAAACAATTATTTTATCATTGCAACATAAGTAACACTTACACAAAGAACATTGAAAATATGGTTTTGATTGTATGCCATTTATGCTCCACAGTTCACACCTTCCTATTTTTTTTTGTACAAACAGGCCAGTATATACTGCTAAATTCCTAAAACTGATATCCTTACTAACAGACCTTTTCCCTCTCTTCTTTAAAGGATGAGTTGGATATGTGCCTTTTCTTTTTGTAAGAGTTGTGGAAACGTTGATTTTCTGATGAGAAATCAACCCTTGTGCAACTTTCCTCTTGAACTAAAGGAGCGTTATCTTATCCTTACATGGAAGCTCAGAATAAATAATATAAGAATTTACAAATGTAATTTCAATTAGTTCCCAAAAGAGTCTATGCCACTACATTTTGGATCTTCTGTCCACAGAGGCGTGGTGGCCCTAGAGGCTATGCGGGATTCCCGCATGGGCTTTTCACTTTTTCATCTAAATTTGGGCCTTTTGGCAAATTTTAATTTTTTCAAAATTTTATAGAAATTCCACAATTATTTACAATATTTCTGTTTATTTCTGTTTAATCACTTGATATAAAGTCTTCAGCTTTGAGCAAAATTATATTAGTATTTTGCATAATAATAATATTGTTCTGAAAACAAAGTAGATGTTTTAAGACGTATTATGATATATTTTTTTCATAAGAAAAATTATGAACCCATAAATGGTTTTTAACAATCGTAATGTTGACGAAATAAATTTAAATAAGTCCACATACCCAACAATAATAATAGCTATTATTATATAATTAAATTAACTTAATTTAAAAATTTAACCCCAAAACATTTTTCTTTAATAAATTAAATCGCAATACAATTACAATATAGTAATTGTATAGCGTTTTAATTCATTTAAGAAAAATGTTTTGTTGTTAAATTTTAGATTAAGTTTTATATAAATAAGTATCGAACTCATGTTTTGCATTTTTGTAACGTTTCGAAACAGATATAAACTTGTTTTATGATAAATAAAGTTTTTTATTTTTATACAGTTTATATTATTGTATGTTAAATAAAGAATTCACTCCGTAATATCCTGTCCTCAGAGAGATTAAAAAAAGGAATACATATTTAAATATACAATATATATTAAAAAAAACTATCCGAGTAGAAGGCGGCGTCGTTCATGGCTTCCTGCTGCAAATATATTAACAATTTCATCTAAAGGGATTTCCTCTAAAATATCCGCATTGTAGTAACATAATAACGTATCTCGCGTATGTTCCTGGGTCAATTTGTTTCTTAACTTGTTTTTTACATGTTTAAGAGCGGAAAATACTCTCTCGCACTCATCAATATCAACACTTATTATTATTATTATTAGTATTACAAACAATACTATTAATTACAAATAGTATTATCTCAACTTGTTAGTTTGTATTAATGATTTATTAGAATAAGGTCAGTTCTTATATATATATATATATATATATATATATATATATATATATATATATATATATATATATATATATATATGTATATTTTTTTTTTGTATGGGCCTTTACATCAAGCATATATGGTATAATCCCGCATATATAGGCCTTTTAATAAAAATCCCACATGGGCTTTTTAGAGCCACCACGCCCCTGTCTGTCCAGCCCATAAGATGCTCTAATGTGATCAGCTAAGTCAACACCTCCCATATATTTATTGTAGTCACATGTACTTTAAGGACACTTTTTATCCTCTTTGTTGCCTAGTTTATTTTTTCACAGCATTTCAGTTTCTTCACTTCCATAGTAGTTTGATTCAAATTGTACTATTTTGATTTCTTTCCACTTAAAAATAGAATACCTAACTGTGTTATACAGTAATCAAATTTTGCCCTCTTCAGTGATTTGTCATCTGCTAGAGTTGGTAATTGCTTTCTTCTACTTCTTACTGTACCACAAGTCTTCTCTAATTTTAGTTTTTCAAGCAACCTCATCAAAGTAAACAACTATCAAAAAATAACATCTTATTTACATTTCACTCACTTTTACTTAATGAAAAAACAACTCTTTCTCCTTAACCAAACTCAGAAAACTCCTTCCTCATCTTTTCCTTGATAAAAAATAAATTTTTAAATGTAACCATTTTGATCCACCATACACCATGACTTATATCCTCTCTTGATCAGTTTCATTGGGTTGTAGTCTTTTATCTAACTTCTTTAAATTTTATGATTGATTCATCAATACTGAGCTCTCTTGTACCATGAAATGCTTTGGTAAACATTTTATTCAAGTAGTTAAGGAAAGGCAAAATTTAAAAATTTTATTTTCATTATTTTTTGGAATCATGGTATTGTCAAAAATGTATAGATTTGACAATATTTGATCAAATCTTTTTACATCAAATACTGTTTAATACTGGTTTAAAATAAGATAAATCATTTTTAAATACTTTGGTCAACTAAGAATTAATTAACTCCAAAATGTTTTTTAAACACAGCATTATAGACACTACAATCATGTAATGTAAACAATAAAAATGTAGAAATTAGTGTAAAAATAAATTGCATTATTGTCAAAAAAATTTTCTTTTTTACTTTTACTTTAAAATTGTTTTTTCTATTTTTGAATAAATTTAAAATGTAAATGAATAATGTCTCATGAAAATCCCTTAAGACTTATAAGAAGTAAAGAAAAAAGACATACTTAGATCATCATAGTATCCTTTTCTGATAGAATCACTTCTGATAAGTTTATCTAGCAAAGTTGACATTTCATTTTGATATTTATTCAAGTCTAGAGCATGCATCAAAAATAACAGTGTCAGCATTGTCCCTGTAACAATAAAAAAAATTATCATCAAAAAAGATAAGAGAAGAATCTAAAAATTGATTAAAATGCAACTTCATACATAACTTTCCATACACAAAAAATTTTGACAAAATGAAAAATGAGAAATTGATAAAAATTAAACATTAAAAATTAAAAACATGCATTTGTTATCAGGCTCTTCCTCATATAACATGTGACACGATTCTAGCTCATTTTGGAGAATATCAACTTCAACAGCGGTATGAGTATACCTGAAAAAACATAACATCAAATTAAAGGCTACACAACTTGAAGAGAAATTGAAACAGAGTTGTTGAAAATACAAAGATAAAATTCAAAGAAAAAAGCATTAACAAATAAGCAAAAGTACAAAGTAAAAATATTAAATTTATTTTGATTGGTATTTTTAAAATATTGGTCAGAACCAGAAACTTCCTTAATCTCAGTTCAATACCTTTATCGTTGAGCCAAATTTGTTAAAGTTCAGTATAAAAAAAATGCATAATGAACAGTTTGTTGAGAGGATATTTTATAGGTTTTGTGACTCATAATTTGTGACACACTTTTAAAGGTTTTGTTACTCATAATTTCACAAGACTCAAACAAAAAAAAAAAAAAACAATTTCATACATTACAAAAGTAAGATAACCATATAAACAGCAAGCACTTCTCCAAACGTTTTCGCTCACTATTTTGTTTGTTAATGCACACACACACAAAAAACTATTTTGTATTTAGCTGGCAAAAGCCATCGTTTAACAGTCTTTAACAGTCTGTAACAATTTTAATGAACAGAAACTATCTTTAACATCTAAAATATCTTTAACAGTCTTTAACATCTAAAATATCTTTAACATCTAAAACATCTTTAACATCTAAAATATCTTTAAAAGTCTGTAACAATTCTAATGAACAGAAACTTAAATAGAACTGAAACTTTGTTTCTTAAAAGAAAAGAAAGCAATATCAGAAGCTTAGTAATATCAACTCAAGATTATAACAAAAAAATTGGTTGTAACAAAAATACAATTATAACAAGCTGTAGTGATTGTAATTACAATTGTGATTGTAACTAAAACAGTGTTTGTAACTACAATAGTGATTGTCATTACAATTGTAATTTTACAATCACAATAATGATTTTAACAACAAAAGTGATTGCAACAACAATAGTGGTTTTAACAACAGTGATTATAAAACCATAGTAATTCTAACAAAAGATTCTAACTGTAATAGTGGCTATAATATCCACAAGGAAAGCAAACTCATGATTCCAATGAGTTAACACATGATTTTAAACTCCTATTGAGTTTTGAAAAAATCAAAAAAAAAAACTAACTTGATTTGTTAAAATTAATTTACCTTGGTAAAAGATTCCTATTATCTTTTATTAAACAATCATTGATCCAGCATATAGAACTTTCTTTTCCTGAAAATTGTTTCAAATCTGTTACAATCCTTTATAAAGAATACTAGCCTTACTTTCTTATTATTTTTTTTTTTTTATAGCAGTAGAAAAACACACAACATAGTATTACAGACAAATACATAAAAAAATCCATAGGAATACACACAAAACCAAAACAGTATCATAAAAGATAAGTAATAGTAAAAGCAGCAAAAAATCGGCCATTATTAAATTTTGAAGATTTTTTTTATGTAAATTATAAAGTTCAAAAACCTTCAAAACCAAGAACATTTGTAAAAAAAAATTTATCCAAATCTTATTTAGTTTTTTGACAAATAATTTGATTAACATTTACTGCATTAACAATGTGAGTGGATTAAATTTTTTAACCAAGATTTAAATTTACCATAAAGTTCCAATAAGAATCCATTTTAGAAACATTACAGAAAACATAGGATAACAAGCTTGATTACCCAGCACTTTAAGCCAGGTTTTCCAGCCAAAATGGGAAAGATCTCTCTTTTTGTTTTGAAGATATGCAAGTTTTTTGTTTAAATGTTTCTTTTTTGTTATTTAAAAAATTGTGGTCTTACAGGACTGGGCCACTAACTTAGGTATGGTCAGGAAAGAGATGTCCCATTGAATTCAGGGAGTGAAGTTATCACTATGTGCAAAATTTCAGCTCATTTGGCTTCTCGGCTTAAATATGAAAGTAATGTCTGCTTACACACTATATTGCATTTTAGAAATAAATCAGAAATCTTGTAATAAATAGTCTTTTGAGCTTTAGGTGATTAGGGGGAAAAAACCATTCAGTATCAACTTTTAGAGTATAAAAAACAACTATTTAGAGTATAAAAAAACTTCATATTTAAAAAACTACAGCCCACATAAAATTATTGCTCTGAAAGTATATATTTATTATGTAACTTTTTAAAGCTAATCAAAAACATTTAAAACAAAAAAACAAAAAAAACAATATTAACCCGGTAATCACACCTACCTTGATTTACCTGCAAACAAACAGGATAATGTTCATCATTAAATTCTACACTAAGTGTCCCTTGTAGGTTGCTATTACCAACAGCTGACTAAAAGCAAGAATAATTTAAAAAGGTTCACAAAGTCATTTTAAAATATTAAGACAATTACTTTTATCATGTAAATTAATAAAAAACCATGCATTAGAAAATTAACTTAAAGTTATAGGAAAATCAAATTTTTGACAGTTTACATAACTTAGTTAAAATTTTAACAATAACTGTGAAAAACTTACCCATTGGATTGAATAATTGGGCTCAGAGCTATTTTTATCACAATCAATCCAATTGAGATCATTTAATTGAATATTATTCAATAAAATTCTAGCACTTGTAACATAGGAAACCTAAATAAATTTATTGATAAAAACCTTATTTAAGAACTAAAAAAAAACTTTTACTGTTTTAGATAAAAATAAAAATAAACAACTATACCAATTACTCTATTAAAATTTCAAATAATTAAAACTTAACAAAATAATAAATATTAAAATATCATTTAATTGGAGTATATCTAAGATCATACTATTTTAATAGTTAACTCAATAAAAATATCCAAAATACTTTAAATAAGTACATGAACAGGTAAGGAAAATGTGGCCACCAACTTAGAAGAGTCACTCCAGTACACACAAAATGACAGCAAGCATGGTTCCTTTTTCTCTAAAAAAACACATATTTCATTTACCCTTAACTTTAAATACATACTGGTTTAGGTCATTATTAAAGACAATTCATATACGAGGCTAACAATAAATTATATTCATGTATAAGAAAAAATAACAAACTGCAATTCAAATACTCAGAAACATTTAATAAACTTATATAGACTTAAAGTATTTACTTCTTCCAAGCAGCCATCTTTGATAGAACCAGGCACTCTGGTCATTGGGATCAGTGAATACTGCATTTCTCACAAGTTCGAGCTCTAACCATAAAAACAATAAAACAAAATTTTTCTCTCACTCATTCTTTCTGATTGTTTTTTCTTGTAAACTGAAAAAAGTTTAATTATAATAACCTTTATGAAGCATTTCGCCATTAATGCAACTGCCATCTTTTTTCTCATTCTCATTAATATAAACTTTTGCATAAAGACTACTACGATTATGCCATGCAGAATAATTTGAAAAATTCTCAGTTATTTTTTCAGTTGTAAAGTTTATTTCATCATCAAATGGAATTTTTGATTCTTTAACAACAAACCGGCGATAATCCCAACAATGAACTAAAAAATTAAAACTAAGAAAATAAGTTTACAGCAATTACTTTGCTCTCAGCATATCAGGCTGCTTTCATTTCAATGTACTAGATTTTTGAATTATCTATACAGTCCAAATCAATCTGCACATCTACATATAGACACTAGAAAATTGCATGATTCCAGCAGCAGACTTGCTGATTGATCTAAATGGCAATTTCAACTTTTCAAATTAAGTATTCATCCAGGTACATGTGTGTTTTGTTGTTTATAATAACTTAGATTAATTCAGATAAGAAGTATTAATACACTAAGTTAATAGTCAAGAGTTGTCTGATATATCATAAAAATTAACGATGACTATTAGGATATTAAAGTAATCCAAAGCAAACTAAATATGGTTCTGAAAGACATGTAATGACTGGTTTAGCAAATCTATCTTTCTTAGTAAAGATGATTCAATAGTTCCTTATTTTTTACAGAAGATAATTTTAACAAGAAGTAACATTTTCTTAATGTCTCTTATTTAGGAGCTTCATTTTAACTTCTGTTAAATAGAATGTTTAAAAACTTACAATTTCTTGAGTCAAACTTTAAAAACAAGTTACAAAGTCGAAGTTCTTCAGACCAATCAGGGTTTTTTATTGTCTTCATGATAAATTGTCTGTGGTTCCAAACTCCATAAGACTTTGGATTGGTATGTAATCCATTTTGAGTAAGAACTAACTCATTTCGAAATAATTGATCATCAATTTCAATACTATAAAAACAGAGATACAGTAGTGTGCAAAAGTTTACAAACAGCTAAAAATTTCAGGTTTTTTTGTCAAAACTTTTTGTCTTTTCACTGAAAATGAAAGAAATTTTTAACAATTGTTCTTCTAAAGTGGATACATAGCATAATTTACTGAAAATTTGTAACGGAAGAAAGATATTCAAACTTTATAGAAAACATAATCGTGCAAAAGTTCATAAACAATTCCATGCCCCATTAAAAAAATCAAAACTTTAGTAAGAAAAACATTTTAGTATTAAAACTAATTTACTGGAGATAATATTTAACTTAAATTGATTTTAAAAAATGATGGGAAAGTCTAAGAAATTGTCACTAGAAAAGAAAAATTT